>NC_036851.1:50081498-50103132 GCF_002910315.2 Salvelinus sp. IW2-2015
TGAATTGAAATATGAAAGAAAAAAAGGGCTTTAAACCCATTATCCAGAGCCTTACATATTTCCAACACAAGTTGCTATGCATGATCATGATGACGATATGAATCCGTGGTTCTGGCCTGCACCATCCCTGTCAGAGAGCACAGGGCAATGATGAGCAGGTTATTGACACACAAAAATGCTCATTAGTCTGGCTCTCCTCAGTCAATCCCCTCTTATCAGCAGGGACTACCTACCGTACGTTAGTTACAGATGATTAGCACATGGCCAAGGTGATTTGCAAAAATCATATATAAAAAAGTAAAAGTAGTGCCAAACTACTACTAACATACTACCTACTACTAATATTACTGTTACTCCTACTATACCACTGCTCATGTTACTACTACTACTACTACTACTACTTACTACTACTACACTAAACAACTCACTTACTCTACTCACTACTACTACTCACATACTGACTAATATACTGTGACTCTATCTACCATCGTTACTACTTGCGTCTGCCTACGACTACTACTACTTCTACTGCTCATGTTACGCCTATCTACTACTGCTAATACTACTAATTACTGTTCTGTTGCTGTTACTCCTGCTGCTACTACTACTACTACTACTACTGCTAATATTACTGTTACTCCTACTCACACTACTACTGCATTCATTTACTACTATACTACTGCTCATGTTACGCTACACTACTGCTCAATACTACTAAAAACTGTACTGTTGCTGTTACTCCTGCTCTACTACTACTACTACTACTACTGCTAATATTACTGTTACTCCTACTACTACCACTACTACTCTCATGTTACTACTACTACTACTTCTACTGCTCATGTTACGCCTACTACTACTGCTAATACTACTAAAATTACTGTTACTGTTGCTGTTACTCTGCTGCTACTACTACTACTACTACTACTACTACTTACTATTACACACATTTTACTGTTACTGTTATTTCACTATCATACACACTTAATCAAATTTCAAATCAATCAAATGTATTTATAAAGCCCTCTCAACATCAGCTGATATCTCAAATAGTCGTACAGAAACCCAGCCTAAAACCCCAAACAGCAAAGCAATGCAGGTGTAGAAGAAGTGGCTAGGAAAAACTCTCTAGAAAGGAAGAAACCTAGAGAAACCTACCTAACTAAACTACTACTACTGCTCAAATAATGTACTCCACTACACTATTCACTATCTTTTCACTACTACACTACTACTCATGTTCACCTACTCCCACTTAACTACTCACTACTCATTTTAAGATACTACAATACTAACTCCATAGATTACTACGTACTCTACTACTTTTACTCATTACCTAACTAACTACTATCTATATTCTCATTTCCCCAAACCCCTACCATACTATACTCAATCCGCTATACCCTAAACTCAACGTACTACCTATACTAATTCTTTACTATCTACTCACTACTAAAATTGATTATTCATCCGGGTACACTCACGTACTACGAAACTCACTAATCCCTACCCTATTACTACTACATGTGTACCTACTCCACCACTCCTAGACTATGTTCTCCACGACTACACTACTACTAACCTATGTCATGTCTACTATCGACTAACTACTCACTAACACTTACTATTACTACTCAGACTACTATACCTACAACGTAACTATGTTACTACTACCTCACCGACTACTAATCAATGTTTACTATCTACGTACCTACCCTACCACTTAATCAATGTTACTCTCCACTACACTATTCACTACTGACTTACTACTACTACTCATAGTGACTAACTAACTACTCACCAATCATGTCACTACTACTACTAAACTACATCCAATCACAGTCTCTTTTAACTAATATACTACTAACTCACCTACTACCCTACCCATGTTATACCTAACACTACCTAAACTACTTCATATTACTACTACTCCTACTCATTTACATACCCACTACTACTCACTCCGTGACCACCACCCACAATAACTACTACCTATGCCATCGCTTACCTACTCACCTACCTACTAACCCACCCTCCACTACTACCTTCCACTCCACCTCACTCATATAAACTCCCATACTACTACCATACATCAATTTCTACTACCTTGCTATACTCTACTACCCCTCATGTAACTAACACTACACATACCACCACAACCGCCTAAAACACTACACATCCACACATTAATACCCAACAATACCTAACCAAACACCCAACCTACATCAAAACTACAACCCACTACCCATAAATGGTACTAGTTAACATAAATCCAACACATGCCAAAACATAACTAACAGAATAAAGTAACCACGACATATCCAGGATAAAAAGAACATCAACATACAAACTAAATCCTAGCTAGACTAAAGACGTCAAAGAATCACACAAATACATAATTAACCTATAACTTAGATCGTTTGGACACTAATCTAAAAGCAACTCAACACATAATAGATCAAGTCTACAAACTTTACACGATAGAGACGAAAAGAAAAAACACATCAAAATACCACAGCGAGAAGAAGATTAAAAAAGACAGACGCCGAGTCGTTAAATCACCCACACTAACAAACCACCGACCTAAACCCATGACCCCCTGCACCCACAAACTCTGCTTACCTCACCCTATACTCTTACTCAACTACGATAATGTTATCAATTATACTAAAATTTTCCCTAACTACATTCTTACCTAAAGCACCTACCCACCACTACTACTCAAATCCTACCTCCAATCTACAAAATTATACTCACCAGAACCCATACCACAGATAAGTAAATTAGCATGTCACCTCGCCAGAGTCAAGCGCTAGTACAGCATTACTCCACCATGAACTAACCTCAACTAACCCTACGTCTATTGTAGAGAGTTAATAACTATCACCTCTACTTACTTCCTACCACCAAGTCAGTTCGTCATAACCCAAGCACATCATCGAGACCTCACTAATGAGCTAGACCCATGAAGCATAAACATAATTAATAACTAGGGTATGAACCTAAAATGTACTCTAGACCTAGAGGAGAGTAGGAGAGAAACCCCCCCCCACAAGAAAACGAACAAACGACCCAACAAGAAAGCCTACACTAAAAACGACATAAAAACAGGAAAGACCCGCTTACCCTCACTAACTAAACTACTAACTCCACAGATACTTACTAGACCCAGATACTTGGCATGACGAGAAACCAATATCTACTACAAGATACCACTCTTACCCACTACCACCTACCCCTAACTGACTACAGGACTACGAACAACCCCATTATAAAAGCATGATAAATAACTACACACAATTTTAAGAAGCTAAACTAATAGTTAAAAACATACTAACTGAACCAATGGCCTACTCACCCACATACTACCCAAACAACATACAACACACTTACTACTAGCTAATAACTAACAGACTCACTAGTAATTACTAATACGACTAAGCTACTAAATGTACAACTAGTAATAACCTACTAGCGCTACAAAACTTACCACTACTATTATACTTAACTCACCCACATACAAACACCTACCACTCCCAACTAACTTAACACATATAAAACCATATAATACTAATACACACATTATAGATAACACATCCCAAAGCTGATACAAAAGATACTACACCCGTCGTAACCTACTACTACTACACTAATGTCACTGTTATATCTTACAACTTACTATGTACATTAATTTAATCATGACTAACTCACAGTCACTTAATATTAAACTATGAGTAGTATATTTAGCTAGAGTTTCAACCATAGTTTTCAAGTACACTTAAGCATTTAGTGACTTAATACATACATGTTTACTGATATAACTAACACAACTAACATTACTTATAAGAATACGTTGAACACCAGTACTATGACTGATGATACTTACTAACTACTAAAAATCAGAAAAGTTTACTGTTAATCAGATAGGAGATACTACGTACCAAGAGACATAATCAATGGTATAGCATAATAGTACAGGCGTTACTACTACTTAATCAAAACCACAAATAGAAGATACATAACCAACTACACATCAACATCATCATACGATACCATCACTCAAGTAATGTACAACCCTAGACATCCCACCTACTACCGCCACACAATAATGAGACCGGAGCTCCTAACCCACCCCACCCCAACTACTACTAAACCTAAAAACCTACACAAAAGAAATAAAAATGTATCATTAACGCATAGATTCAACCAATACATACTATTAAGTACCAAACTGAAATTTACAACGATTAATCGGAGGCACAACTTACATAAGCTAATATAGAAACATCTAAAACCTAAACTAACCTCTGTCACACTATCAATTAGATAAACCGTGGCGACAAACCTAACATAACCTAAATGACGTGCACGCTAAACTGTATTAAAGACCAGCAATCTAAAGAACTCACGACTTACTGCTAAGCATCCACGCACCCTACTATAATGCCTTACCCTACACCCATAATATCACGCTCAACCTCCGATAACAATCTTATAGGAAAGTCACTAAACTACTAGGAGTTCCAATTACAAAATAAGATGTTACTGTTAGCTTTTAACTCACCACTCCACACATCCCATAAAACATGAAGCCTTACCTAAATACTACAAAACTAACGTCCCTTGCTGGCCCACACTCAGTCACACTAAATTCGCACTAGTCCCTATAAGCACACACCACCATACTAGAAAACTTATTGAACCACTATTACCACAAACAAAGCAACTACTAGAATGTTCACAGTTCCCTACACAACTACCTACATAAATATTACCAGACTTAGAAATGCTCCAGCATTGATCACCAAGACTACACACTACTAAAAATCTCGAATCAAATAAACTAAGGTTACCTACACTACCAATTCATCAACTCGTGTTACTGAATCACTACACCTAAGAGAGAACTAATACCAATATACAATCAGTACTTATCCAGAGATATCACTCTCTTATACACATAACACCCCAGAATGACACCACCTAACACCTGTTCATCCCCACACACCACATACTTACACCTACACACAACCACCCAACACTAGTATAGCTCCACACCATACTCACATCAAGCACCTAACCACAAAAGTAGACAGAACTACGTCATCAGAACTCCTCGTCACTATGATTAAACCTAACTCACCTACACTCATGTTACCTACCAAACTACTTAGAACTACTACCATTTCGATTACTACATAAACACAACTAACTATACATATGCATCGTTACTACTATCCTAACCTCACTAACTACTACTAGACTATACTCTACTACTTCACTACCATGTTAACAATACCCTCGCAACTTTACTACCTACCTCCAATGTATAACTACACTACTGCCTACCCTCCTCTACTAACATCAGTCCGTCCTACTACCACTAACACTACCACCAACGCCTCCACCAACTTCTCCATTCAAACTCCTCTAAATCACTAATTACTACATACCGATCTTACTAATGTAACAGTTACTCACATAACCCACTCGCCATACTAATTTTTCACTAAGCTGGAGCTAACTGAACCTACATTAACACTATCACCCTGTAACTGCTACTAACACTACTAACTCATAATCACCTAGTACTCCTAACTTAACAAAACTAATTACTGTATTAAACTAAACTCCTACGTACCAAAATACTACGCTCAATCTATATATTAGTACGTTACGTAAGCACTGTTACTACAGCTTAAACTCTAGTAACACGTACTTTATAGAACTGAGTCATACTCCTTAATCGCCCAACTACCACAGTAGATTCAGGAATAGCCACACATAGTATACACCGAAGAAGCTAATAGATCAAAAGAGCCAGACGCCCCATACTCCATTCACTTAAGAAAGTAAACCACTGCACACAAAGAGGCACGCGGCTAACTGAATCTTAATTTGAAGATGCGAATACCTAATACCTACACCCATATTATTTACACTAACACCAAATAATTGCTACACAAACTCCAACAATGACATGAGCTAAAATACACAAATGAAGCTAAACTAGGAACAAAATATCTAACTGGCTCAACTATTACCATCACCTCACCACTCCCACTACCACAAGACCTAAAATATACTCACTCACTTACACTACTAACTCAAACGAACACACAATACCGCGTACCTATTAACATACAACAATTACTTATATATACATACCAGTGACCCGCAACTATCTGACGGTCATACATCATGACTATAATAGTTACTGTTAATCTACATCCACATTTTAGAGTGTACGTACCCTCAGTTACCGACCATACACTACTCAAAGATCACCAGCAGGAGCTCTACATACTGAACAACTCCAACAGCACCTTAATACGGCTCACAACCTAACGACTAGTCAAATATACAACTAACTACTACTACTAATGTTACTTACTACAGCTCGCTACCCAAATTACTACTAAATACAATAGTTAAACCCTACCACTACAACTACTACATACTAAGACCTCACGTACGGTTAACACAACCCTATACAACTACTATAACCTACTTACATACTAACTAATGCAATCCACACTACTCCCCACTGATTACTATACTATACTAAACTATTCACACTAACTCACTCAAGGCACCTGACTCACTAACTACTACTCCGTTAACTCGTTCACTACACTAACCTACTAAGTTCCACTCGCTTACAATGTATCTTACTATACTAAATGCTAATACTAAGTTACTACTACTCCACTAATGATACTTTACTAATAACGATCACAATATTACTCCAAACCACTAACTCATTAACTTACTAGTTCAACTGTTACTACTAACATACTACTATACTGTTTTATATCTCCAACTATACTCCCACTACTAATGCCTTACTGTACTGATTCACCTCACTGTTACTAGTCACTACCAAACAAAACCTCAACCACTACTCAACTACACAATGTTACTGTTTCACACTAACTAACTACTAAAAATGCTGCTAATGTTACTAGGTACCCATAACTGACTTCACTACTGCTAAACACGCAACATCTAATGCTTACTCTTACCTCACTATACTACCCAACTGTTACTGTAACCTCCACACTACACTAATCACTAAAGTATACTGTATACCCTGTACTACACTAAATACTACTCAATAGTTCGAACCTATTACTGCCTACTAACTACTCAATGTCACTATTTACTACTACTAACTTTACGAAACTATAATTTCCTGTTCCATAACTAAACTACTCCACGAATGTTATAACCTTTTACACTACTCCAAGACACCCTGCTTACTAATGTTACTGTTACTAAATATACTTCTTTAACTTTTTCCACCCCATAGTTACCTGTTACTACCTAACAAATCATTAACTACTAAAAGTTTCACTTTAACTACGACTACTACTATACTTAATTAACTACATCTCCCACTACAACATGTTATGTTCACTACATTAACTAACCATACCTACTCAATTCACTTCACTAATGTTACTGTTCGCTTCATACATCACTACTACTATTATTGAACTACAACTACTGTTACTGTTACGTCCACTACTATTACACTACTGCTAACCTAATTAAACTACACTACCAACTACTTATTACTACTACTATATACACCACTGGCTTTTGGCACAAGTGTCTATAGTTATCAGCAATTTCGCAGGAGACAATGTAGTTCGTGTCTTGTACGTTGTTGATATGAAATGTGCCTCTAACGGTGACAACAAGCCCATGAACTCAGCAAACCGTGCATGACAATACTCTTTCGTCCTGGACAACCCATGAACCGATCCCGCTCTCCTACACCATCTATCGCTGCACAAATGGTTTGTGCTTGTGCGTTGGGGTATGTGTTGATTATTGTGCTGAGGATGATGGTAAAGTATGGCACAAACAAACAAAACCTGCCGTGTTGCGTTGTCTTGTGTCCGAGCAGACGGAGAGAAGGAACAACGATGAGAACCGAAGAGAGCAGAGACAGACACGAAGACGCAAGACGGTAACAGAGAAGCAAGGACAAGTGAGAGAAGGGATAACCCAAGATCCCAGTAAATTCAATAGATGTTCACAAATACACCAATCCCGCCCAACAAAATCCCATCAATCAGGAAGTCAACCCAATATCCCCTGACACGCCACCCATACTCAACGGACTGGATGACCAACATGAGCAAAGTCAACCTAACTAGACAATACACAAGACATCGTCACCATCTTGAGAATTAATAGGATGCATTTGAAAAAAAGCAGAACCCAGTCAGGTCAAATCATCAGACGCCCATACGTGATAGACACGTAACCTCTCAGCCTGTATATAAGGACAAGTCATCCATTCGCTGTCATACTATGATAGAAGTAATCTCGCTGGATGTATCAGTTTAAATCAGACACTTACATATCTCCAAAGCCCCCCTGACTATACGATAACAGGCTCATCTCGACTGCCTATACTGAAAATAGAACATCATCTAACAGCTACCTATACGTCGCTAAGGAACAGAGTCATCTCCAGCCGCAATAGTAGATTAAAGACAGCTCATTTCTCCAGCTTCCACAATATATGAAGACAGAGTACATTTCTCAGCCCTAGATATATGATTAGAACAGGTCATCATCAGCTGCACAGTAACGATAGAAGAACCGTCTCATCTCAGCCATCAAATACTCGTTAGACAATCATCTCACTCTATTAGTGATAACAGATCATCTCGCCAATCAATATATGATACAGTCATCTCAAGCCTGCATAGTGACTACACAGTCATCTCAAGCTCCCTATTGAATAGCAACAGGGTATCTCAACGCACATAATGAAAAAATAGAACAGTCAGCTCAAAGACTCTATATGAATCAGACAGCTATCTCATGCGTCTATAGTGATAGACAGATTCATCTCAGCTGCAATATAGTGATAGACATGTCATCTCAGACTGCCATAGTCATAGTCAGGTCATCTCACCTCTACTACCGGGTAGCAATTGCACATCATCTCAGCTGATACCTCTATAGTGATGACAGGTATCTCAAGATCTATAGCTGTAACAGGTCACTCAAAGTGCCATAGTGATAACCCAGGTCAATCTCAGCCTGCATATAGTGATAGACAGGTCATCTACTGGCATAGGATAGACAGTCATCTCAGCCTGACTCCATACGTGTACGACAGTCATCTCAGCTGCATATAGTGATAGACAAGTATCTCAGCTGCACACTCAGTGATAGACCAGTCTTCAACTGAAATATATCACTAGAAAAGACGTCTCATCATCAGAAACTATAGTCCAATACGCAGAAATCATACCTCAGACATGCTATATCCGCTAACAGTCATACCTCAGCTCCCATATATTGAACTAACGCCTATACTCCAAGCATGACAAAAAAACAACTTAAGTGAAACTAGACCAAGAAAATCCCATCTCAACTGATCATAAGTGATCAGGACATGTCATCTCAGCTGCGATCCAGTCTAGACAGATTCAATCTCAGCTGCAAATTATCAAGGATAACATCATCTCAGCTGATATAGTGCAATAGCAGTCCACTACAGCTGACATAATCAACAGAGCAACATAAGACAGCTCACCTCTCAGACATCCCATTAATGCGACCTCAGACACGGTCACTCTCCGACCATGAACACACACCTACTAAGTGATAGACAGCGTCATACAACTACCAGCCTAGCCATAGTACACATAGAACACAGCACCCATCCTCACAGACTACAATATAGTAAAACACAAAGTTCATCTCAGCATAATAGTGAACATAGACAAGGTCATCTCAGCCACTGCATTCAGTCATAGTCAAGAGTACATCTCAATCCTCTATAGCGACAATACCAGGTCATCCCAGCCTGCATATAGTGAAGACAGTCATCTCAGCTGACATAGTGAAGACACGTCACTCACGACAATAGAAAGATATCCAAGCGTCATTCTCAGACCTGTACATCATGCCATAGAACAGCGTCACTCCGTTCAGAATAGACATATGATAGACAGTAATCATCCTCTAGCTGATATCAGTCGATAGACAGTCATCTCAATCTCATAAGTGCACCTAGACAGTACCATCTCCAGCTCCCTATCAGGAATCCGCACCAGATCATTCAGCTCGATAGTACTGACAGGTCATCTCCACAAGCTTCTATAGTTGATAGAACAGTCATCTCAGCCTGCCATAGTCCGATAATAACATGAGTAGTTTGACACACTGAAAATATCAGGTTATACTAATCCACTCCTCCTCCTACCTCCTCACTCCTCTTCCCTCTCCAATCATCCTCCTCCTACCCTACTATGGCCATAATCGCAAGTGACCCATATCCATGAACCCTCACAGTGTAGGGCTAGACGAGAACTGACCCCTAGCCTCTTTTGGAGAAGACACTCTACGAATAATAGTTTAGTGTGCTTTGCCTGTACCAACTAGTTTGTTTTTGGTGTGTGATGTGTGCGTGTAGCAGTAGAAGTAGTAGTAGTAGTAACATGAGCAGTAGTAGTGGTAGTAGTAGGAGTAACAGTAATATTAGCAGTAGTAGTAGTAGTAGTAGTAGTAGTAGTAGTAGTAGTAGTAGTAGTAGTAGTAACATGAGCAGTGGTAGTAGTAGGAGTAACAGTAATATTAGTAGTAGTAGTAGTAGTAGTAGTAGTTTGGCACTACTTTTACATTTTTTATATGATTTTGCAAATCACCTTGGCCATGCTAATCATCTGTAACTAACGTACGGTAGGTAGTCCTGCTGATAAGAGGGGATTGACTGAGGAGAGCCAGACTAATAGCATTTTGGTGTCAATAACCTGCTCATCATTGCCCTGTGCTCTCTGACAGGGATGGTGCAGGCAGCACCACCGGCTATACGTCATCATGATCATGCATATCAGCAAAACTTGTGTTGGAATATGTAAGGCTCTGGATAATGGGTTTAAAGCCCTTTTTTCCTTTCATATTTCAATTCAAATCAAATTGTACTTGTCACATGCGCCGGTGTAGACCTTACCAGGTGTAGACCTTACTGTGAAATGCTTACTTACAAGCCCTTAACCAACCATGCAAATAAAAAAATAAAAAATAGAGTTAAGAAAATATTAACAAATAAAAAAAATATGTACACTACCGTTCAAAAGTTTGGGGTCACGTAGAAATGTCCTTGTTTTTGAAAGAAAGGCTCATCTTTTGTCCATTAAAATAACATCAAATTGATCAGAAATACAGTGTAGACATTGTTAATGTGGTGAATGACTATTGCAACTGGAAACGACAGATTTTTTATGGAATATCTACATAGGTGTACAGAGACCCATTATCAGCAACCATCACTCCTGTGTTCCAATGGCACGTTGTGTTAGCTAATCCAAATGTATCATTTTAAAAGGCTAATTGATCATTAGAAAACCCTTTTGCAATTATGAAAGCACAGCTGAAAACTGTTGTACTGGTTAAAGAAGCAATACAACTGGCCTTCTTTAGACTAGTTGAGTATCTGGAGCATCGGCATTTGTGGGTTCGATTACAGGCTAAAAATGGCCAGAAACAAATAACTTTCTTCTGAAACTCGTCAGTCTAACCAAAATAGAAAGAGAAGTGGGAGGCCCCGGTGCACAACTGAGCAAGAGGACAAGTACATTAGAGTGTCTAGTTTGAGAAACAGATGCCTCACAAGTCCTCACAAGTCCTCACCTGGCAGCTTCATTAAATAGTACCCGCAAAACACCAGTCTCAACGTCAACGTCAACAACTCCGAGATGCTGGCCTTCTAGGTAGAGTTCCTCTGTCCAGTTTCTGTGTTCTTTTGCCCATCTTTTATTTTATTTGGCCAGACCGAGATATTTCTTTGCAACTCTGCCTAGAAGGCCAGCATCCCGGAGTCTCCTCATCACTGTACATGTATGTGTACATGTAAAGTGACTATGCATAGATATTAAAAAGAGAGAAGCAGGGGGGTGTCAATGCAAATAGTCCGGGTGGCCATTTGATTAATTGTTAAGCAGTTTTATGGCTTGGGAGAAGAAGCTGTTAAGGAGCCTTTTGGACCTTGACTTGGTGCTCCGGTACCACTTGCCGTGCGGTAGCAGAGAGAACRGTCTTTGATTTGGGTGACTGGAGTCTTTGACATTCTTTTTGGCCTTCCTCTTACACCGCCTAGTATATAGGTCCTGGATGGCAGGACGCTTGGCCCCAGTGATGTACTTGGCCGTACGCACTACCCTCTGTAGCACCCTACGGTGGAATGCCGAGCAGTTGCCATACCAGGCGGTGATACAACCGGTCAAGATGGTCTCGATGGTGCAGCTGTAGAATTTTTGAGGATCTGGGTACCCATGCCAAATCTTTTCGGTCTCCTGAGGGGGAAAGGCGTTGTCTTGCCCTCTTCAAGACTTTCTTGGTGTGTTTGGACCATGACAGTTTGTTGGTGATTTGGACAATAAGGAACGTGAATCTCTTGATCTGCTCCACTACAGCCCCATCGATGTGAATGGGGGCATGTTCGGCCCTCCTTTTCCTGTAGTCCATAATCATCTCCTTTGTCTTGCTCACATTGAGGGAAAGGTTGTTGTCCTGGCACCAAACTACCAGGTCTCTGAACTCCTCTCTATAGGCTGCCTCATCATTGTCAGTGATCAGGCCTACCACTGTTGTGTCGTCAGCAAACTTAATGATGGTATTGTTGTGCTTGGCCACACATTCGTGGGTGAACATGGAGTACAGGAGGGGACTAAGCACACACCCCTGAGGGGCCCCCGTGTTGAGGATCAGTGTGGCAGATGTGTTGTTGCCTATCCTTACCACCTGGGGCGGCCGGTCAGGAAGTTTAGAATCCAGTTGCAGAGGAGGTGTTAGTGATGAGGGTCCTTAGCTTTGTTATGAGYTTTGTTGGAATCATGGTGTTGAACTCTGAGCTGTAGTCAATGAACAGCATTCTCACATAGGTGCTACTTTTGTCCAGGTGGGAAAGAGCAGTGTGTGGAGTGCGATTGATATTGCGTCATCTGTGGATCTGTTGGGGCGGTATGCAAATTGTATTGGGTCTATGGTTTCTGGCATGATGGTGTTGATGTGAGCCATGACCAGCCTTTCAAAGCACTTCATGGCTAAAGACGTGAGTGCTAYGGGGCTGTAGTCRTTTAGGYAGGTTACCTTCGCATTCTTGGGGTCAGGGACTATGGTGGTCTGCTTGAAACATGTATGTATTACAGACTCGGTCTGGGAGAGGTTGAAAATGTCAGTGAAGACACTTGGCTTGGTTCGCGTGTGCTCTGTATACACGTCCTGCACATTTATCTGGCCCGGTGGCCTTGTGAATGTTGACCTGTTTAAAGGTCTTGCTCACATCGGCAAAAGAGAGCGTGATCACACAGTCGTCCGGAAACAGCTGGTGCTCTCATGCATGCTTCAGTGTTGCTTGCCTCGAAGTAAGCAGAAAGGCATTTAGCACCTTCTGGTAGGCTCCTGTCACTGGGCAACTCACGGCTGGGTTTCCCTTTGTAGTCTGTAATAGTTTGCAAGCCCTGCCACATTCGACGAGCGTCAGAGACGGTGTAGTAGGATTCAATCTTATTCCTGTATTGACGCTTTGCCTGTTTGATGGTTCGTCAAAGCCTTTAGCTCGGTCTGTAATTCATGGCTTTTGGTTGGGTTATGTACGTATGGTCACTGTGGGGGCGACGTCGTCGATGCACTTATTGATGAAGCTCGTGACTGAGGTCGTGTACTCCTCAATGCCATCGGAAGAATCCCGTAACATATTCCAGTCTGTGCTAGCAAAACTGCCCTGTTGCGTAGCATCCGCGTCATCTGATCACTTCTGTATTGAGCGAGTCACTGGTACTTCCTGCTTTAATTTTTGTTTGTAAGCAGGAATCAGGAGGATATAATTATGATCAGATTTGCCAAATGGAGGGCGAGGGAGAGTTTTGTACTGTGTGTGGAGTAAAGGTTGTCTAGAGTTGTTTTTCCTATGGTTGCACATGTGACATGCTGGTAGAAATTATGTAAAACAGATTTAAGTTAGCCTGCATTAAAGTCTCCGGCCACTAGGAGCGCCGCTTCTGGATGAGCATGTTTTGTTTGCTTATGGCCTTATACAGCTCGTTGAGTACAGTGTTAGTGCCAGCATCGGTTTGTGGTAGTAAATAGATGAAAACTCTCTTGGTAGATAGTGTGGTCCACAGCTCATCATGAGGTACTCTACCTCAAGCGAGCAATACCTCGAGACTACCTTAATATTAGACATTGCGCACCAGCTGATATTGACAAATAGATCACACACCCACCCCTCGTCTTACCGGACGTAGCTGTTCTGTCATGCCGATGCACGAAAAATCCAGCCATGTGTCGTGTTTCAGCCATGACTCGGTGAAACACAAGATATTACACTTTTGAATGTCCCATTGGTAGGATAGTCTCTAACGGAGCTCATCCTGATTGCACGTTGGCCAATAGAATGGACGGTAGAGGCGGGTTACCCACTCGCCGACGAAATCTCACAAGACACCCTGATCTGCGCCCCTTGTATTTCATATTTTCTTCATGCGAATGACGGGGATTTGGAGCAGCATTATATTCTTTGCGTCAGACTCATTAAAGACAAAATCCTCGTCCATTTTGAGTTGACTTAACACGRACTTAACCCGGTTATCACTGTTCTGATATTCACAATCTCCTTTCGGTCATAAGAGACGGTAACATCAACATTATGTACAAAATAAGTTAAAAACAATGCGAAAAAACACAAAATAGCACAATTGGTTAGGAGCCCGTAAAACGACAACTATACCGTCCAGCAACATTCATTCTTCTAGATGTTATGTTATAATTTTATTGAATGAGCTCAATTGATGTTTGCTTCTATCATAAGAGCAGGAATAAAGGACCCATTGTTAACTGAACATTATTTGTCTGTCTACATCTTCATCTGCTATAGTGATGTGTGTGTGTGTGTGTGTGTGTGTGTGTGTGGTGTGTGTGTGTGTGTGTGTGGTGTGTGTGTGGTGTGTGTGTGTGTGTGTGTGTGTGTGTGTGTGTGTGTGTGTGTGTGTGTGTGTGTGTGTGTGTGTGTGTGTGTGTGTGTGTGTGTGTGTGTGTGTGTGACTAGCCTGCCTACCTACCTGGCCACCTCTTGCCTGCCTGTCTGTCTGCATGCCTACATTCTTGCCTCTGCCTGCCTATTCTATCTATCTGTCTGCTGTCTGTCTGTCTGTCTCTGTCTGTCTGTCTGCTATCTGTCTGTCTGTCTGCTACCTGTCTGTCTGTCTGCTACTGTCTGTCTGTCTGCTACCTGTCTGTCTGTCTGCTCCTGTCTGTCTGTCTGTCTGTCTGTCTTACTTTCTGCTACCTGTCTGTCTGCTTGTGTGTGTGTTCGGGGGAGGGTCTATATAGCATAACCTGTCACCACATCTCAATAACAATAGACCCCCCACACAGAACAGAAGTCAGTCTTGATGGTGCTCCGTCTCCCTGCCTGCCCTGGCCCTGTGGCGTCCATGCAGCCCATGCAGCCAGCCCATCTCTCCTCACTTTGCAATTACAAAGAGCAGAGGGCTTCGGGTAATCAGCATTGATCTAGTCACCAACTCAGCCCCAACAACATTGATCCACTCTGGGGAGGGAGGGAGGGAGGGTCCTGGCTCCAGGGGTAAAGGATGAAAGAGAAGAAAGAGAGGGATAATGGAATTCTTCTTACCTTAGTCACTCTGGTCTTTTCCCTCCCTGGCTGTTCTGAACAACAACCTATCTGTGGTTTAACACGTTTAGCAAATCCCTCTGTATTGCTCCTTTCACAATCTCTATGTTACTGATGGATAGGCCAAGACTTATTGGGAAGTTTATTCTGGTCYAGTCAAATGACATAACGATTGAAACATATGTTTATTGTATTGTGGTATTTTAATCTATGGAGGGACAATTGCTCCACGTCTCTGGATAGCTTAGGCATTGCATGCAGTAGTCCCACTCGGGAAATGCAGACATACAGTACGTACCTGCTATTTATACATCACCCTTGAGATGCTTGGAACTATGCCTTACTTCACAGTACATAATATAGGTGAAGAGTATAATTATATAGAATAGAATGAAGACTATAGAGGAAKAAGCCATTATACTGGGCACAGATTTCCCAAAGTAGGCCATTTGTCACTGTAAGCACTTTTGCTTGTCATCCATACTACCTAACGTCTTATTTACCAGGAGAAATCCCTATCCCTCGCAGGGCTGGGTGCCTGCTTCTATAACAGTGTGTCTGTAGAGTGCCTGTGTGTTGGTGCATCTGTGAAAGGATCTTGTATTGAGTGTCATTGCAATGTGCGGATTGATCAGGAATGTGATCATCAGAAACTGCTCCTGGCTCTCTGTCTGGGTGTCTGACTGTCTCTCTGGCTGGCTGGCTGGCTGGCTGTCTCTCTGGCTGGCTGGCTGCCTGGCTGTCTCTCTGGCTGGCTGGCTCTCTGGGTGTCTGACATGGCTTTCTGGCTGGGTGGCTGACTGTCTCTCTGGCTGGCTGTCTCTCTGGCTGGCTGGCTCTCTGGCTGGGTGGCTGACTGTATATCTGGCTGGCTTGCTGGCTGGCTCTCTGGCTGGATGGCTGACTGTATATCTGGCTGGCTGGCTGGCTCTTTGACTAAATGGCTGGCGCTCTGGAAATGTCATTCTCAGATATCTGTGATCCTATGGGAACAGGGAAGGGATTTATTCTTCATAGAAATTATGTCTTCTTTCTTAGTTGGAATCTGGAAATAGCAAACTTGCTTATCTTTACGTTACATCATAAATGGTCTCTGGCTATAAGCTCAGTATTATGGACGTGATGAGTGCGGAAAACCCAACATAATTGACACTATAATGTGTGATATGTAAGGCACCTACCCAGGAACTATACAATAGTTGATAGTACACTCACTGCTATTCTATCACATAAATTGATTATGAATYTGTATAAATATTCTRAATGCAATTCTGCGTTGTTTACTGGTCAGATTTAWTTCTGCTGGAGTGTCATAATAAAAATAAAAACATTTAAAAAATGTATACAACCAACCAATACCCATCCAAACATCCTGCTGATGCTGTGTCTGTGTGTGTTAGTTCTTTGACCAAATCAGGTCGACTTCCAGAATGATTGTTACCACCAGAAAGACCCATAAAGAGGATTCCGGAGCCAATTTACTTCCTGATTTTACTTTATGGCTCATTTAGCCCTCAGAGAGAAACCCATAACTTTCCAAACAGATGAAGAAAGATATTAGAGACACATATTCCCTCATATTAAACAGACCCACAAAGAATTCGAAAACGAATCCAATTTTGATAAACTCCCATCTATCTACTGGGTGAAAAACCAGTGTGCCATCACAGCAGCAAGATTTGTGACCTGTTGCCACAAGAAAAGGGAAATCAGTGAAGAACAAACACCATTGTAAATACAACCCATATTTATGTTAATGTCACGTTCTGACCTTAGTTCCTTTTTTATGTCTTTATTTTAGTTTGGTCAGGGCGTGAGTTGGGGTGGGCATTCTGTGTTGTTTTTCTATGTTTTGTTCTGTACGTTATATTTCTATATGTTTGGCCTAGTATGGTTCTCAATCAGAGGCAGGTGTCGATCGTTGTCTCTGATTGAGAATCATACCCRTTCGGGACTGTTTCGGTTTTAATTTTGATTCTCTTGTTCTKTTTGTATTTTGTATTCATTCTCATTAAAAGATATTATGGATACGTWCCACGCTGCACATTGGTCCGATATTTCCTACTCCTCCTCAGACGAAGAGGACGAAAGCCGTTACAGTTCATTTATTTTCCCTTTTGCACTATTTGCACATCATTACAACACTGTATATATTATTTTGAAACTTCTGTGAGTGTAATGTTTACTGTTATTTTTTTACTATCTATTTCACAAGCTTTGGCAATGTAAATATGTTTCCCATGCAAATAAAGCCCTTGAATTGAATTGAGAGGGAGAGAGCGAGAGAGAGAGAGAGAGAGAGAGAGAGAGAGAGAGAGAGAGATGTCTGGAGTCCGCTCACCAATCAAGAATTTACTAAATGGGACGAACACCAAATTGAGACTTTTGCATGCAGAATTCTGCAAGACAATTATCTGTGTACAACTTAAAATGCCAAATAATGCATGTAGAGCAGAATTAGGAAAATACCTGCTATTTATTCTAATCCTGAAAAATCTGGAACCACCTAAAAGGAGCAATTGTCAAACCTTCCATAACAAAGCCATCACCTACAAAGAGAAGAACCTAGAGAAGAGTCCCCTCAGCAAGCTAGTCCTGGAGCTCTGTTCACAAACAGACCCCACAGAGCCCCAGGACAACAACACAGCCTACAGGGAGGAGGTCAGAGACWTAGCAGTGTAGTGACAGGACAACAATCTCTTCCTCAATGTCAGTAAGACCAAGGAGCTGATCATGGACTATAGGAGAAAGATGGGAGAGCACGCCCCCATCCACATCGACAGAACTGTAGTGGAGCGGGTYGAGAGCTTCAAGTTCCTAGGCGTCCACATCACTAAGGACTTAACACGGTTAACACACAACTGCACAGTTGTGAAGAGAGCACGGCAGCGCCTCTTCCCTCTCAGGAGGTATCAGAGGAACCCCGGAAAATTGTCAAAGACTCCAGCCACCCAAGACAGAACAGAGTAGCAGAAAATGACCGAGTGGTGTTGTGTTATATGAGTGTAAAAGTGTGTGTGTGTGTATAAGTGTAAAAGTGTGTGTGTGTATGAGTAAAAAAAGTGTGTTGTGTGTTGAGTGTAAAGTGTGTGTGTGTATGAGTGTAAAAGTGTGTGTGTGTATGAGTGTAAAAGTGTGTGTGTGTGTGTGAGTGTAAAGTGTGTGTGTGTGTAGAGTGTAAAAGTGTGTGTGGTGTATGAGTGTAAAAGTGTGTGTGTGTATGAGTGTAAAAAGTGTGTGTGGTGTATGAGTGTAAAAGTGTGTGTGTGGTATGAGTGTAAAGGTGGTGTGTGTGTATGAGTGTAAAAGTGTGTGTGTGTATGAGTGTAAAAGTGTATGTGTGTGTATGAGTGTAAAAGTGTGTGTGTGTGTGTATGAGTGTAAAAGTGTGTGTGTGTGTGTGTGTGTGTGTATAGTGTAAAAGTGTGTGTGTGTATGAGTGTAAAAGTGTGTGTGTGTTATGAGTGTAAAAGTGTGTGTGTGTATGAGTGTAAAAGTGTGTGTGTGTATGAGTGTAAAAGTGTGCGTGTGTATGAGTGTAAAAGTGTGTGTGTGTATGAGTGTAAGGTGTGTTGTATGAGGTAAAAGTGTGTGTGTGTATGAGTGTAAACAGTGTGTGGTGTGTAATGAGTGTAAAAAAGTGTGTGTGTGTGTAATGAGTGTAAAAGTGTGTGTGTGTATGAGTGTAACAGTGTGTGTGTGTATGAGTGTAAAAGTGTGTGTGTGTATGAGTGTAAAGTGTTGTGTGTGTATGAGTGTAAAAGTGTGTGTGTATGAGTGTAACAGGTGGTGTGTGTATGAGTGTAAAAGTGTGTGTGTGTATGAGTGTAAAAGTGTGTGTGCGTAAGTGTCTGGAATGTATGATTGTACAGTGCCTTCAGAAAGTATTCAGACCCCTTGACATTTTCCACATTTTGTTACGTTACAGCCTTATTCTAAAATGGATGACATGTTTTCCCTCATCAATCTACACACACTACCACATAAATGACAAAGCAAATATAGGTTTTTAGAAATGTTTTTCAAATTTCATAAACCCCCCCCCCAGAAATATACATTTACAATACGTTTACTCAGTACTTTGCTGAAGCACCTTTTAGCAGCGGTTACAGACTCGAGTCTTCTTGGGTACGACGATACAAGCTTGGCACATCTGTATTTGGGGAGTTTCTCTCCCAATTCTTCCTCTGTCAGATTGGATGTGGAGCGTCGCTGCACAGCTACTTTCCGGTTTCTCCAGAGATGTTTTATCGGGTTCAGTCCGGGCTCTGGCTGGGCCACTCAACGACATTCAGAGACTTGTCCCGAAGCCACTCTCGCAATGTCCTGTCTGCGTGCTTAGGGTCGTTGTCCTGTTGGAAGGTGAACCTTTGCCACAGTCGGAGTTCTTGCACGCTCTGGAGCAGGCTTTCATCAAGGATCTCTCTGTACTTTGCTCTGTTCATCTTTCCCTCGAATCTGGACTAGTCTACCAGTCCTGCAGCTGGAAAACACCCCCATAGCATGATGATGCCACCACATGCTTCACCGTAGGGATGGAGCCAGGTTTCCTCCAGACGTGACGCTTGGCATTCAGGCCTAAAAGAGTTTCAATCTTGGTTTCATCAGACTAAGAGATCTTGTTTCTGGTCTGAGTCCTTTAGGTGCCTTTTTGACAAATTCCACAATTCCAAGTGGGCTGTCATGTACCTTTTACTGAGGAGTGGATTCCGTCTAGCCACTCTACCATAAAGGCCTGATTGGTGGAGTGCTGCAGAGATGGTTGTCCTTCGGAAGGATAACCATCTCCACAGAGGAACTCTGGAGCCCTGTCAGAGTGAACATCGGATTCTTGGTCAACTCCCTGACCAAGGCCTTTCCCCCGATTGCTCAGTTTGGCCGGGCGGCCAGCTCTAGGAAGAGTCTTGGTGGTTCCAAACTTCTTCCATTTAAGAATGAAGGAGGCCACTGTGTTCTTGGTTACCTTCAATGCAGCAGAAATGTTTTGGTACCCTTCCCAGATCTGTGCCTAGACACAATTCTGTCTCAGAGCTCTATGGACAATTCATTTGACCTCATGGGTTGGTTTTTGCTCTGACATGCACTGTCAACTGTGGACCTTATAATAGACAGGTGTGTGCCTTTCCAAATTGACCAATCAATTTAATTTACTACAGTGGACTCCAATCAAGTTGTAGAATCATCTCAAGGATGATAAACGGAAACAGGATGCACCTGAGTTCAATTTCGAGTCCCTAGACAACGTATGAAATACTTATGTGAATAAGGTATTTCCGTTTTTTATTTGTAATACATTTGCAAAAATGTGGGGTATTGTGTGTACATTGATGAGGGAAAAAAACAATTTATCCGTTTTAGAAACAGGCTGTAACGTAACAAATGTGGAAAAATGTGAAGGGGTCTGAATATGTTACGAATGCTCAGTATATTTGTTTTGTGTCGGTTGCGTGTCTGTGTTGTTTGTGTGTGTTTTTTTGTGTGTGTGGCGTATGTAGTGTATGTGAATGTGTGTGGGTTTGTGAGTGATGTGTGTGTGTATAGGTTTGTATTATCGTCTAGTGAGTGTGTATATGGTTTGTGTATATATAGTCTAGTAAGTGTGTATACGGTTTGTATATATAGTCTAGTGAGTGTGTGTGTATGGTTTGTATATATAGTCTAGTGAGTGTGTATATGGTTTGTATATATAGTCTAGTGAGTGTGTAAATGGTTTGTATATATAGTCTAGTGAGTGTGTGTGTATGGTTTGTATATATCGTCTAGTGAGTGTGTATATGGTTTGTATATATCGTCGTGAGTGTGTATATGGTTTGTATATATAGTCTAGTGAGTGTGTATACAGTTTGTATATATAGTCTAGTGAGCGTTTGTATATATAGTCTAGTGAGTGTGTATATGGTTTGTCTACATATAGTCTAGTGAGCGTGTGTATATATAGTCTAGTGAGTGTGTGTATGGTTTGTATAC
>NC_036851.1:50103157-50115920 GCF_002910315.2 Salvelinus sp. IW2-2015
TCTAATTGTCAAATCAAATCAAATGTATTTATCACATGCGCCGAATACAACTGTTGTAACTTTACAGTGAAATGCTTATGAAACCTTTCTCACGATCCAGAGTTGAAAAATAATACAGACAAAATAAAATAGTAACTAACACGAGAAAAAAGTAAAATACACAAGAATGGAGCTATATACCAGGGAGTACCAGTACCAGATCAATGTGGAGCTATATAACAGGGAGTACCAGATCAATGTGGACCTATATACAGGAAGTACCAGATAATGTGGACCTATATACAGGAAGTACCAGATCAATGTGGAGCTATATACAGGAAGTACCAGATCAAATGTTGAGCTATATACAGGGAGTACCAGTACCAGATCAATGTGGAGCTATATACAGGGGAGTACAGATCCATGTGGAGCTATATACAGGAGTACCAGTACCAGATCAATGTGGAGCTATATACAGGGAATACCAGTACCAGATCAATGTGGAGCTATATACAGGAAGTACCAGATCAATGTTGAAGCTATATACAGGGAGTACCGTACCAGATCAATGTGGAGCTATATACAGGGAGTACCAGATCAATGTGGAGCTATATACAGGGAGTACAGATCAATCGTGGAGCTATATACAGGGAGTACCAGATCAATGTGGAGCTATATACAGGGAGTACCAGTACTAGATCAATGTGGAGCTATATACAGGGATGTACCAGTACCAATCAATGTGGGCTACTATACAGGGGAGTACCAGATCAATGTGGAGCTATATACAGGAGTACCAGATCAATGTGGAGCTATATACAGGAAGTACCAGTACTAGATAATGCTGCAGGGTGTGAGGTTGTTTGAGGTAGATATGTACATTGAAGGCAAGGGTAAAGTGACTGGCGATAGATCAGGATAGATAATAATTAAGGTATTTGAGGTACATATATTACATTGAAGGCAGGGTAAAGTGACTGGGATAGATCAGGATAGATAATAATAAGTTATTTGAGGTAGATATGTTACATGAAGCAGGGTAAAGTGACTGGGATAGATCAGGATAGATAATAATAAGGTATTTGAGGTAGATATGTAACATGAAGGCAGGGTAAAGTGACTGGGATAGATCAGGATAGATAATAATAAGGTATTTGAGGTACATATATACATGAAGGCAGCGGTAAAGTGACTGGGATAGTTCAGGATAGATAATAATAAGGTTTTGAGGTAGATATGTACATGAAGGCAGGGTGAAAGTGACTGGATAGATCGAATAGATAATAATAAGGTATTTGAGGTACATATATACATGAAGGCAGGGTAAAGTGACTGGATAGATCAGGATAGATAATAATAAGGTATTTGAGGTAGATATATACATGAAGGCAGGGTAAAGTGACTGGATAGATCAGGATAGATAATAATAAGGTATTGAGGTAGATATGTACATGAAGGCAGGTAGCCTAGAAGCCATTCTTGTGATTATTGTGACTTTGCCATTGTAATTGTTTGTAAGCTTGTGTAGTCTAAAATGAATCTATGATCGTATGCTATCCATTGTTTTTGTATTGCTGCTCTTTGTATGCCATTTTAATTATTTGATAATTAACCAATGATATTAGGCCACTCTTGGCCATGATTACAGACACCTGTGTGTCTTTTGACACTATATAAACGAGTCATCCCGCAGTGCTTGTGATATACCCTGATGAAGACAGCTTTAACTGTCGAAACGTTGGTAATTAAATTTTTGCATCTGAGCTCCTAGAGTGTGCGGCTCTCCTTATTTTTAAGTTTTCTACTCCGCTAGCCAGCACCTCGCCTAAATAGGTGTGCGTTTCTTTTTCTTATAGATTAAGCCTAGTGGTTGCCTACCATGTCCCCGAGCTGACAAGGTAAAAAATCTGTCGTTCTGTCCCTGAGCAAGGCAGTTAACCGCTGTTCCGGGCGGCCGCCGGGACCATGGGATGTCGATTAAGGCAGCCCCCCGCATCTCTCTGATTCAGAGGGGTTGGGTTAAATCTGGAAGACACATTTCAGTTGAAGGCATTCAGTTGTACAACTGACAAGATATCTCCCTTTCCCCTAAAGTGACTAGGCATCAGGATAGATTACTAAAAATGGCATTTGAGGTAGAATTTTACATGAAGGCAGGGTAAAGTGACTAGGCATAGGATAGATAATAATAAGGTATTTGAGGTAGATATTTACATGAAGGCAGGGTAAAGTGACTAGGCATCAGGATAGATAATAATATGATTTTTTTTATTTTAACCTTTAACTAGGCAAGTCAGTTTAATAAGAGCAAATTCTTATTTTCAATGACAGCCTTGGAACAGTGGGTTAACTACCTTCTTGTTCAGGGGTAGAATGACATATTTTTACCTTGTCAGCTCAGGGATTCGATCTTGCAACCTTTCAGTTACTAGTCCACACATCTAACCACTAGGCTACCTGCCGCCCCGGGTATTATGTACTTAAAGGCAGGGTAAAGTGACTAGTCATCAGGATAGATAATAATAAGAGTCAAATACAGAACAGAGTAGCAGAAAATAACGAGTGTGTGTGTGTATATGAGTGTAAAAGTGTGTTGTGTGTGATAAGTGTAAAAGTGTGTGTGTGTATGAGTTAAAAAAAGTGTGTGTGTGTATGAGTGTAAAGTGTGGTGTGTGTATGAGTGTAAAAGTGTGTGTGTGTATGAGTGTAAAAGGTGTGTGTTGTGTGTGTAGTGTAAAGTGTGTGTGTTTGTGTATGAGTGTAAAAAGTGTGTGTGTGTATGAGTGTAAAAGTGTTTGTGTATGAGTGTAAAAAGTGTGTTGTGTGTATGAGTGTAAAAGTGTTGTGTGGTATGAGTGTAAAGGTGTGTGTGGTGTATGAGTGTAAAAGTGTGGTGTGTGGTAGTAGGTGATGTGTAAAAGTGTTGTGTGTGTGTATGAGTGTAAAAGTGTGTGTGTGTGTGTGTGTGTGTATAGTGTAAAAGTGTGTGTGTGTGTATGAGTGTAAAAGTGTGTGTGTGTGTATGAGTGTAAAAGTGTTGTGTGTGTATGAGTGTAAAAGTGTGTGTGTGTTGAGTGTAAAAGTGTGCGTGTATGAGTGTAAAAGTGTGTGTGTGTATGAGTGGTAAAAGTGTGTGTGTGTATGAGTGTAAAAGTGTGTGTGTGTATGAGTGTAAAGTGTGTGTGTGTATGAGTGTAAAAGTGTGGTTGTGTGTATGAGGTAAAAGTGTGTGTGTGTATGAGTGTAAAGTGTGTGTGTGTATAGTGTAAAAGTGTGGTTGTGTATGAGTTAAAAGTGTGTGTGTGTATGAGTGTAAAAGTGTGTGTGTATGAGTGTAACAGTGTGTGTGTGTATGAGTGTTAAATGTGTGGTGTGTATGCAGGTGTAAAAGTGTGTGTGCGTAAGTGTCTGGAATGTATGATTGTACAGTGCCTTCAGAAAGTATTCAGACCCCTTGACATTTTCCACATTTTGTTACGTTACAGCCTTATTCTAAATGGATGACATGTTTTCCCTCATCAATCTACACACACTACCACATAATGACAAAGCAAATATAGGTTTTTAGAAATGTTTTTCAAATTTCTATAAACCCCCCCCCCCAGAAATATCACATTTACATATACGTTTACTCAGTACTTTGCTGAAGCACTTTTAGCAGCGGTTACAGACTCGAGTCTTCTTGGGTACGACGATACAAGCTTGGCACATCTGTATTTGGGGAGTTTCTCCCATTCTTCTCTGTCAGATTGTGTGGAGCGTCGCTGCACAGCTACTTTCCGGTTTCTCCAGAGATTTTTATCGGGTTCAGTCCGGGCTCTGGCTGGGCCACTCAACGACATTCAGAGACTTGTCCCAAGCCACTCTCGCAATGTCCTGTCTGCGTGCTTAGGGTCGTTGTCCTGTTGGAAGGTGAACCTTTGCCACAGTCGGAGTTCTTGCACGCTCTGGAGCAGGCTTTCATCAAGGATCTCTCTGTACTTTGCTCTGTTCATCTTTCCCTCGAATCTGGACTAGTCTACCAGTCCTGCAGCTGGAAAACACCCCCATAGCATGATGATGACCACCATGCTTCACCGTAGGGATGGAGCCAGGTTTCCTCCAGACGTGACGCTTGGCATTCAGGCTAAAGATTTCAATCTTGGTTTCATCAGACTAGAGAATCTTGTTTCTGGTCTGAGTCCTTTAGGTGCCTTTTGACAAATTCCACAATTCCAAGTGGGCTGTCATGTACCTTTTACTGAGGAGTGGATTCCGTCTAGCCACTCTACCATAAAGGCCTGATTGGTGGAGTGCTGCAGAGATGGTTGTCCTTCGGAAGGATAACCATCTCCACAGAGGAACTCTGGAGCCCTGTCAGAGTGAAACATCGGATTCTTGGTCAACTCCCTGACCAAGGCCTTTCTCCCCCCGATTGCTCAGTGCCGGGCGGGGCCAGCTCTAGGAGAGGTCCTTGGTGGTTCCAAACTTCTTCCATTTAAGAATGAAGGAGGCCACTGTGTTCTTGGTTACCTTCAATGCAGCAGAAATGTTTTGGTACCCTTCCCCAGATCGTGCCTAGACACAATTCTGTCTCAGACTCTATGGACAATTCATTTGACCTCATGGGTTGGTTTTTGCTCTGACATGCACTGTCAACTGTGGACCTTATATAGACAGGTGTGTGCCTTTCCAAATCATGACCAATCAATTTAATTACACGGTGGACTCCAATCAAGTTGTAGAATCATCTCAAGGATGATAAACGGAAACAGGATGCACCTGAGTTCAATTTCGAGTCCCCTAGACAACGTATGAATACTTATGTGAATAAGGTATTTCCGTTTTTTATTTGTAATACATTTGCAAAAATGTGGGTATTGTGTGTACATTGATGAGGGAAAAAAACAATTTATCCGTTTTAGAACAAGGCTGTAACGTAACAAAATGTGGAAAAATGTGAAGGGGTCTGAATATGTTACGAATGCTCAGTATAGTTTTGTGTCGCGTATGCGTGTCTGTGTTGTTTGTGTGTGTTTTTTTGTGTGTGTGTGCGTATGTAGTGTATGTGAATGTTGTGTGGGTTTTGTGAGTGAGTGTGTGTGTGTATATGGTTTGTATATATCGTCTAGTGAGTGTGTATATGGTTTGTGTATATATAGTCTAGTAAGTGTGTATACGGTTTGTATATATAGTCTAGTGAGTGTGTGTGTATGGTTTGTATATATAGTCTAGTGAGTGTGTATATGGTTTGTATATATAGTCTAGTGAGTGTGTAAATGGTTTGTATATATAGTCTAGTGAGTGTGTGTGTATGGTTTGTATATATCGTCTAGTGAGTGTGTATATGGTTTGTATATATCGTTCTAGTGAGTGTGTATATGGTTTGTATATATAGTCTAGTGAGTGTGTATTACAGTTTGTATATATAGTCTAGTGAGCGTTTGTATATATAGTCTATGAGTGTGTATATGGGTTTGTCTACATATAGTCTAGTGAGCGTGTGTATATATAGTCTAGTGAGTTGTGTATGGTTTTATATAGTTAGTGAGTGTGCATAGGGTCAGTGTAAGATAGAGTCAGTGCAGATAGTTTGGGGTACCAGTAATTGACTATTAAGCAGTCTTATGGCTTGGGGTAGAAGTTTGTCTCGGAGCCTGTTGGTCCGTTTGCTTGATGGTAGCAGAGTGAACAGCCTATGATTCTGTATTTGACTCTTATTATTATCTATCCTGATGACTAGTCACTTTACCCTGCCTTTAAGTACATATATACCCGGGGCGGCAGGTAGCCTAGTGGTTAGAGTGTTGGACTAGTAACTGAAAGGTTGCAAGATCGAATCCCTGAGCTGACAAGGTAAAAATATGTCATTCTACCCCTGAACAAGGTAGTTAACCCACTGTTCCAAGGCTGTCATTGAAAATAAGAATTTGCTCTTATTAACTGACTTGCCTAGTTAAAGGTTAAAATAAAAAAAATCATATTATTATCTATCCTGATGCCTAGTCACTTTACCCTGCCTTCATGTAAATATCTACCTCAAATACCTTATTATTATCTATCCTGATGCCTAGTCACTTTACCCTGCCTTCATGTAAATATCTACCTCAAATGCATTTTTAGTATCTATCCTGATGCCTAGTCACTTTAGGGGAAAGGGAGATATCTTGTCAGTTGTACAACTGAATGCCTTCAACTGAAATGTGTCTTCCAGATTTAACCCAACCCCTCTGAATCAGAGAGATGCGGGGGGCTGCCTTAATCGACATCCATGTCTCCGGCGCCCCGGGAACAGCGGGTTAACTGCCTTGCTCAGGGACAGAACGACAGATTTTTTACCTTGTCAGCTCGGGGACATGGTAGGCAACCACTAGGCTAATCTATAAGAAAAAGAAACGCACACCTATTTAGGCGAGGTGCTGGCTAGCGGAGTAGAAAACTTAAAAATAAAGGAGAGCCGCACACTCTAGGAGCTCAGATGCAAAAATTTAATTACCAACGTTTCGACAGTAAAGCTGTCTTCATCAGGGTATAATCACAAGCACTGCGGGATGACTCGTTTATATAGTGTCAAAAGACACACAGGTGTCTGTAATCATGGCCAAGAGTGGCCTAATATCATTGGTTAATTATCAAATATTAAAATGGCATACAAAGAGCAGCATACAAAAAACAATGGATAGCATACGATCATAGATTCATTCTTAGGACTACACAAGCTTACAAACAATTACAATGGCAAAGTCACAATAATCACAAGAATGGCTTTCTAGGCTACCTGCCTTCATGTACATATCTACCTCAAATACCTTATTATTATCTATCTGATCTATCCCAGTCACTTTACCCTGCCTTCATGTATATATCTACCTCAATACCTTATTATTATCTATCCTGATCTATCCCAGTCACTTTACCCTGCCTTCAGTATATATGTACCTCAAATACCTTATTATTATCTATCTGATCTATCCCAGTCACTTCACCCTGCCTTCATGTACATATCTACCTCAAATACCTTATTATTATCTATCCTGATCTATCCCAGTCACTTTACCCTGCCTTCATGTATATATGTACCTCCAATACCTTATTATTATCTATCCTGATCTATCCCAGTCACTTTACCCTGCCTTCATGTACATATCTACCTCAAATACCTTATTATTATCTATCCTGATCTATCCCAGTCACTTTACCCTGCCTTCATGTACATATCTACCTCAAATAACTTATTATTATACTATCCTGATCTATCCCGTCACTTTACCCTGCCTTCATGTATATATTGTACCTAAATAACCTTATTATTATCTATCCTGATCTATTCCCAGTCACTTTACCCTGCCTTCATGTACATATCTACCTCACAACCTCACACCCCTGCACATTGATCTAGTACTGGTACTTCCTGTATATAGCTCCACATTGATCTGGTACTCCCCTGTATATAGCTCCACATTGATCTGGTACTCCCTGTATATAGCTCCACTTGATCTGGTACTGGTACTTCCCTGTATATAGCTCCACATTGATCTAGTACTGGTACTCCCTGTATATAGCTCCACATTGATCTGGTACTCCCTGTATATAGCTCCACATTGATCTGGTACTCCCTGTATATAGCTCCACATTGATCTGGTACTCCTGTATATAGCTCACATGATCTGGTACGTACTCCCTGTATATCTAGTCAACATTGATCTGGTACTTCCTGTATATAGCTCCACATTGATCTGGTACTGGTTCCCTGTATATAGCTCCACATTGATCTGGTACTGGTACTCTCCTGTATATAGGCTCCACATTGAATCTGGTACTCCCTGTATATAGCTCCACATTGATCTGGTGACTGGTACCCCCTGTATTATAGCTCAACATTGATCTGGTATTCCTGTATATAGCTCCACATTGATCTGGTACTTCCTGTATATAGGTCCACATTGATCTGGTACTTCCTGTATATAGGTCCACATTGATCTGGTACTCCCTGTATATAGCTCCACATTGATCTGGTACTGGTACTCCCTGTATATAGCTCCATTCTTGTGTATTTTACTTTTTTCCTCGTGTTAGTTACTATTTTATTTGTCTGTATTATTTTTCAACTCTGGATCGTTGAGAAAGGTTCATAAGCATTTCACTGTAAAGTTTACAACAGTTGTATTCGGCGCATGTGATAAATACATTTGATTTGATTTGACAATTAGACCCAACCAAATCATGAGAAAACAAAAATATAATTACTTGACCCATTGGAAAGAATTAACCAAAAAACAAAGCAAACTGGAATACTACGTGACCCTAAACAGAGAGTACACAGTGGCAGTGACTGACCCAAACTTAAGGAAAGCTTTGACAAGGTATAGACTCAGGGACAGTGAGCATAGCCTTGCTATTAAGAGAAGACGGGCTATGTGGAAGACAGGCAACCTGGATCTCGAGAGAAGACAGGCTATGTGCCCACTGCCCACAAAATGAGGTGGAAACTGAGCAGCACTTCCTAACGTTCTGCCAAATGTATGACCCAGGGTTTCCGTTATGGACATGTGGCGCAGGACATTTGTCCATCAGCATTATGATCATTTGAGAATTGTATCGAACCTTTATGCATTGGGTGCATAACCTGAGTAGGGCGTCCACCAACAGTGCTCAGAATGACAGAAATCACATTTTGATTAAGGTCATTCATCTTAACAGAACATGGAGGTCGAGGAAGCAATGACGTGTGTCGTCAATTCTGATGTGCACTTTTTAGTTAGTTTTTAGTTCGTTTTTAGTCGTTAGAATGCCTGTCCACAGSTATTTTTCCTCAGCCAATAAGAAGAGTAAYGAACAGCAACGTCACTCGCCTATGCATAGGCGGCGCGTGAGTTTCAAGTTTGGCGAAGCAAATGTTCACCATAAAAATGCACCTTTCAAATAAAGCATTACATGCATCATCACATTTGCAGATGTATGTAAGATATCACATTGCCAATAGTAGTAGGCTGAGTAGATTGGATAGTCATAATTTAGGATAATAATATAACTAAATCACTGTTGGCAAAARAAAATACCGTTCAATGCATGGCTGAGCGCGTATAGAGTAGAGGCCTGGGAAATAGGCTACACCAGATACGTTTCTTCTTTGTTTGCACGGGAAAAACACACATATATACAATTTATATGACTGGAGATATTAGCAAAAGCTTTTTTAATATGACAAATTACAGGGTCGCCTACTCTGCTGACACAGGAGAAACAGTGTCCACATTGCGTGCCCTTCCGACTGTAGGCAATGCCATTTAAAACAATCCACAACTTATTTATTTTTAAAGGCTAGGGGAGCAAATTATTCTGTGACGCCAAATCATGCTTTAGTAGCCTATTTGAATGATTTTATTTACGTATAGGCAGGAATAGGCTAAATATGCTATATAATTTTGCCAATTTAAATACATTTACTTAGGGAAAGTTTAGCTTCACGTAGCCTTATGGACGCGCTGCATACGAGTCTATGTCAATCTACTATCCCCCATAGTAGAAAAGTGAACTTATTCTATTGGTCTGTTTGTCGAGAAAGAAATAACCCAAACTGACTCTGGGACAGTTGTGGGACAATATATCCCAAATTAATACAACCAGTAAGCCTATGCTACATACAAAAAAAAGGATACAAAGCAATGAATCTGATGCAACTGAATAGAACGTTTAGCTTTAAATGTTGATAAGCTATTATGTCTTAACAATATTAGAGCAACTATGCGCACAAAGCAGTARACTGCGCGAATGTGCGTTTGGCTATCAGACAATGTAAAACCAATAGAATATGCGATAAATAGGTTAGTTTGTTTCAATGGTACATGGAAGTATTTATAAAATAACATGCCTCATAATATTCAGAAAAACTTCAGGTTTAAAACAATTAAGTGTCTATATGTTTTGTAAATGCATACTGCCTCCAGCTCATTGCAAAGTAGTGTGTGACGGTCTGATGAAGCCTGCTTTCAGTTTCCTACGCATTTGAATGGCAAATGGGAAAACACACTTCAATAACCAGTTGAGAAAAAAAGTAGCACTTTTTAATCATGAAAAAATAAACTATTTTTAACACGTGATTGCGTTAAGAATTGTTGCTCAATGATTGGGCAATATAAAATCACTGTCTGACAGATTTTCTGCTCAAAGGCTCTGTATCTGTATGCTGTGTGCATGTGATAAACAAGATGCATAACGAATATACACACAGCCAATCTAATTCCACTAAATTATGCAAATTAACCCAAAGACCAATATGCATGACCAGTCAAATGTATTTACATCAGCTGGTATTTCCATCATTGAAGAGGCTAAAAAGCATTATTTCGCAATGGGATGTTTTTCTTCTTCTCCCAGACAATTTGACGATGCCAATTTAATTTAATGGCTTTGTTTTGTTTTTTTAACAGACAATAGCCGGCTAACCAGAACCCCTGGTATGACCAAATTAGAGACATATATTTCCCTCAGAATACATTTACTTCAGACAAACTACCATATCTATTAGGTGAAATACCACAGTGTGCCATCACAGCAGCAAGATTTGTGACCTGTTGACACAAGAAAAGGGAAACCAGTGAAGAACAAGTATCATTGTAAATACAACCYATATTTCTGTTTATTTATTTTCCCTTCTGTACTTGAAAAAAAGCGCGAGCGAGAGAGAGGATAAACACAACACAAACAGGATAAACACCACACAAACAGGATAAACACCACACCAACAGGATAAACACCACACCAACAGAATAAACACCACACCAACAGGATAAACACCACACAAGCGCAGTGATATAACACCCACACTGTACCGAAACGAATGGATAAACACCGAAGAGCCGGGACAGGACCTGGCAGATATAGAACAACCACTCCATCAGTGATAAAACACACTCCACCACGTGATAACACCCACACAACAGGGAAACAACACCATGTACACACCATACATGATAAACACCGACACCAACAGGATAAACACCACACCATCAGGATAAACACCACCGTGATAAACACCACACCAACAGGATAAACACCACTACACACACCAAGGAATAAACACCACACCAACAGGATAAACACCACCAACAGAATAAACACACACACACGATAAACACGCACACAAACAGAATAAACACCACACCAACAGGATAAACACTACAGGCCAACAGAAATAAACACACACCAACAGGATAAAAACTCACCAACGAATAAACACCACACCAACAGGATAACACACACCAACAGAATAAACACCACACCAACAGGATAAACACACACCCAACAGAAAATAAACACCACACCAACAGGATAAAACACACCCAGGATATAACCACCACACCACAGAATAAACACCACCCACAGATATAAACACCACACCGACAGGTAAAACAACACTGACAGGATAAACACCACACCAACAGAATAAACACCATCACGCAACAGGATAAACACCACACCAACAGGATAAACACCACCCAATCATGATAAACACCACACCATCATGATAAACACACACCAAAAGAATAACAACTACAAACACAGGATAAACACACCAACAGAATAAACACCAACCAACAGGATAACACCACACCAACAGGATAAAACACCAATTCCAACAGGATAAACACCAACACCAACAGGATAAACACCACACCAACAGGATAAACCACTACACCACACAGAATAAACACCAAACAAAGGATAAACCACCGGATAAACACCAACATGAATAAATAACACCACACCGACATGATAACACCACTCAACAGGATAAACACCACAAACAGATAACACCAACAGAATAACACACACCAACAGAATAAACACCAAAGATCAACACAACCAACAGGATACACCACCAACACCACACAGGATAAACACCACCACCAACAGGATAAACCACAACAAGAATAACACCACACCAACAGAATAAACACAAACCAACAGGATAAACACCACACCAACATGATAAACACCACAGACCGACAGGATAAACACCACTCCAACACGGAATTAAACACCACACCAACAGGATAAACACCACACCCAAACATAAACACCACACCAACCAGAATAAACACCACACCAACGAATAAACACCAACACCAACAGGATAAACACCAACCGACAGATAACACCTACACGGACACAAACACCAAACACAGGATAAACACACAACCAACAGGATAAACACCACACAACAGGAATAAACACCAAACACAAACAGAATAAACACCACACGAACAGGATAAACACCAAACCAACAGGAATAAACACACACAACAGGATAAGCTGCCTGTGCTTCTGAGATCAAGTTGAGATAAGGGGCAATATTTCTTTCTCTGAAAGTTTCTTGATATAATATTTCATTTCACCACCATAGCTGCTTCTTTATGTCTGGATTTATCTTCTGTGTTACATGTTATTATGTCTACATTTTCATAGCTACAATAACATTCTCCACAAGCAAGACATTGCCCTTAAACCACTGCACAATTCTTACCTCACCTTTAAGACAACTTGTAACTACCTGACCCTGTCGACCTGTTTTTTTAGGGAAAAAGCAGACCACTTAATGAAAGAATGTGAGATCAGTAAAATGAGATATTCCCTTTGTGTCTGTGTGTGTGTGTGTGTGGTGTGTGTGTGTGTGTGTGTGTGTGTGTTGTGTGGTGTGTGTGTGTGTGTGTGTGTGTGTGTGTGTGTGTGTGTGTGTGTGTGTGTGTGTGTGTGTGGTGTGTGTGTGTGTGTGTGTGTGTGTGTGTCTTCATCTTCCTTGGCT
>NC_036851.1:50115945-50143148 GCF_002910315.2 Salvelinus sp. IW2-2015
ACAACACAAACAGAATAAATCACCACACCACAGGATAACACCAACACCGACAGGATAAACACCAAAGCCGACAGGATAAACACCACACCAACAGGACTACACACCACTGCCAACAGGATACAACACCACCCACACAGGATAAACCACACACAAACAGGATAAACCCACACCAACAGAGATAACAGCCCGACTCCAACAGAATAAACCCAACACCAACAGGAATAAACACCACCCACAGAATAAACACCAACACCAAGAAGTAACACACACTCCAACAGACAATAAACACCACACCAACAGGATAAACACCAACACCAACAGGAATAAACAACCACACCGACAGGATAAACACCACACCGAACAGGATAAACACCACCCCCACACAAGGATAAACACCACCCACCAACAGGATAACACACAGAACCCAGACAAAAAACACAACCAACAGGATAAACACCACCACGGACAGGAAAAACACCACACCAACAGGATAAACACCGACACCCGACAGGAATAAACAAACCACAGGACACACAACAGAATAAACACCACACACACAGATAAACACCAACACCACAGGATAAACACCACACCAACAGGAAAACAAACCACACCAAACAAGATTAAACACCACCTACCACCAGTCCCATGAACTAAAACACCAAAACCAAACAATGAAAACACCACACCACAGATAACCCACACAGAACAGAATAAACACCACACAGCCATGATCAACACCACGAAGGATAAACAACCACACCAACAGGATAACACACACCAACAGAATAAACACCACACCATCATGGATAACACCACAATCCAACAAAATAAACACCACACCAACAGGATACAACACCACGACCGACAGCAATAAACACCAACACCAAATGATAAACACACACCAACATGAAAACACCACACCAAACAGGATAAACACCACACCAACAGGATAACACCACTCCAACAGATAAACACCAACACAACAGGAAAACACCAAACCGACAGGAATAAACACCACCCATTCAAGAATAAGCACCACACAAACAGGATAAACCACACACAACGGACACCACACCCTCAGGATAAACACCACACCAAACAGATAAACACCACACCAACAGAATACACCACCATCATGATAACACCCAACAACAGATAAACACCAACAGCCAACAGATAAACACCAACACCACAGGATAAACACACAACAGAGAAACACCACACCAACAGGATAAACACCACACAACAGGATAAACACCACACCAACAGAATAAACACCACACCATCATGATAAACCCACACCCATCATGAAAAACACCACACCATCATGATAAACACCACACCAACAGGAATAAACACCACACCAACAGGATAAACACACACACCAACAGGATAATACCACACCAAACAGGAATAAACACACACATCAGAATAAACACCACAACAAAAAACACCACACCATCATGATAAACACCACACCAACGAATAAACACCACACCAACAGGATAAACACCAACTACCAGAAGGATAAACACACACCAACAGAATAACCACCCAACCATCAATGATATAAACACCACAACAACAGGATAAAACCACACACCAAACAGGATAAACACCAACCGACAGGAAGAACACAACAATAAAACACCCACAAGAAAAACACAACACCAACAAGGATAAACACACACAACAGGATAACACTACACCAACAGAATAAACACCACACCAACAGGATAAACACCACACCAACAGGAAAACACTACACCCAACAGAATAAACACCACACCAACAGGATAAACACCAACACCAACAGGATAACACCCACAACCAGAATAAACACCACACCGCACACAACAGTGATAACACCACCCACAGATAAACACACACACAGGAATAAACACCACACCAACGATAACAGACCACACCGAACCCCCCGGAAAAACAACAATTAAACACCCCCCAACCTTCCATCATGATAAACACCACACGACAGGATAAACACCACACAACAGGATAAACACCACCCATCATGATAAACACCACACCAACAGGATAAACACCACACCCATCAATGATAAACACCACCACCCAACAGGATATAACACCACACAACAGATAAACACCCCTCCAACAGTGAAACACCACACCAACAGGATAAACACCCACACAAACAGAATAAACACCACACCAACAGGATAAACACCACACACAACAGAATAAACACCACACTGCAACAAATAAACACCACACCAACATATAACCCAACCCGACAGAATAAACACCACACCAACAGGATATAACACCCACCCCCAAAACAGGATAAACACCACACCGACAGATACAACACCGACTCCATCATGATAACACCAACGACAGGATAAACACCACAGCCACCAAAGGATAAACACCACACCCAACAAAATAAACCCACACCATCATGATAAACCCACACGTACAGACTAAACAAACAACCAATCATGATAAAACACCACACCAACAGAATAAAACACCACACCAACAGGATAAACCACCAACTCCAACAGGATAAACCCACCACCAACAGGATAAACACCAAACCACAAGGATAAAACACCACTCCATCATGATACAGCACCACCCAACAGGAATAAACACCCACACCACAGGAATAACACCACTAACCATCAGGATAAACACCAACACCAACCAGGATAAACACCACACCAACAGGATAAACACCACACCATCAATGATAAACACGCACCATCATGAAAACACACACCAACAGGATAAACACACACCAACAGCAATAAACACCACACACAGGATAAACACCACAACCGACAGGATAAACACCACACCGACAGGAATAAACACTACACAACAGAATAAACACCACACCAACAGGATAAACACCACACCACCAGGATAAACACTACACCAACAGAATAAACACCCACACCAACAGGATAAACACCACACCAACCGGATAAACACTACACCAACAGAAGAAACACCACACCAACAGATAAACACCACACACAACAGAATAAACACCACACCAACATGATAAACACCACACCGACAGAATAAACACCACACCAACAGGATTAAACACCACACCAACAGGATAAACACCACACCGACAGGAATAAACACCACTCCATCTGAAAACACCACTCCATCAAAAACACCAACACAACAGGATAACACCACACCATCATGATAAACACCCACACCAACAGGATAAACACCACACCAGTCATGATAAACACCAACACCGACAGGATAAACACACACACCACAAAAACACCACTCAACAGGATAACACCAACAACAGGATAAACCACACACAAACAGAATAAACACCACACAACAGGATAAACACCACACACACAAGAATAAACACCACACCAACAGGATAAACACTCACCAACTAGAATACAACACACACCAAAAGGATAAACACTACACAACAGAATAACACCACACAAAACACCAACAAGAATAAAACACCACCAGTAACCACACAACAGAAACCTCAAAGGATAACCACACTGACAGGATAACACACACACACAGAATACACACACCACACCGATAACACCAAACGATTACACCGCGATAAATTACCACACCTGAACAGGATCAAACACCTAATGATAACACCACACAAAGAATAAAACACCACAGCATCAACATGATAACACCACACAACAGAGTAAACACCACACCAACAGGAGAAAACACCACAGACCATCCAGAATAAAACACCACACCATCATGATAAACCACACACAGGATCATACACAACAGACACTACACCAACAGGATAACACCCAACAGGACAGAACACCACACCCACAGAAGACAACACCCACATATAACCAACATCGATGATACAACACCTACACCATATCGAATAAACACCACACCAACAGGAATAAACACTCAACCAACAGAAACCCAACCACAGGATAAACACCACACCCGACATGAATTAAGACACCACACAGGAAACACCAAAACAGAATAAACACACACATACATGATACACCACACCAAACAGAATAAACACCACACCATCAGATAAAACAACACCAACAGACAGATAAACACTCACACCAACAGGAATAAACACCACCGCCAACAGATAAACACCACACCAACAGGATAAACACCACACCAGACAGAATAAACACCACAACAGATACCCACCATCACGATAAACACCACACCCACATGATAAACACCACACAGATACACCTCACAGGATAAACGCCCACCAACTACACAAGCCAGATCAAACACCACACACAGAATAAACACCACCCAACAGAACACCACAGCCAAACAGGATAACACCAACCGACCAGGATAAACACCACACCGATACATGATAAAACACCAAAACACGACAGAATAAACACCACACCACAATGATAAACACCACACCATCAACAGAATAAACACCACACCAACAGGATAAAACAGCCACACCGACAAGAATAAACCACACCATCCATGACAACACCCACACCAACATGATAAACACACACCCACAGGAATAACCACCACACACCGACAGGATAACCACCACTCCAACAGGAATAAACACCAACACAACAGGATAAACCCAAACCTGACAGGATAACAACACTCCATCATGAATAAGCACCACAACCAACAGGATGAAACCAACCCACCAAAGGATAAACACCACACCATCAGGATATAACACCACACCAACCAGGAATAAACACCACACCAACAGAAACACCAAACACCATCAATGATAAACACCGCAAACCAACAGGATAAACACCGCACACCACCAGGAATAAACACCACACCGACAGGATAAACACTACACCAAAGAAAGAAACACCACACCAAACAGGATACACCAAAGCACCTTTAACTAGATAAACAACCACACCATACTAGAATAACACACACCATCATGATAACACCAACTATCCATCATGATAAAACACCACGTTCCATCATGATAAACACCACACCCCAACCGATAAACACCATCACAAGCAGGATTAAACACCACACGCGAACAGGTATAAACACCTCAACACCAACAGAATATAACACGCTTACACCATCATTCGATAAATCACCACCCAACAGAATAAGACACCACACCATCATGAAAACACGTACACACTTATCTTTCTCAGTGTTTATAGGGCGCCAAGTAATACTACTGTTATATCAACAAAATAATTAACCACACTTAACTAGGGATAAACACGACTTCCACCAGGGATAAACACCACCCAACAGAAATAAACACCACATCCATTCAATTGATAAACCCACAACAACAGGTTAAACAACCACACCAACAGGATAAACACCACAGCCTGACAGGATAAACAAGTACCAACACGAACATGGCTAAACACACTACACCAACAGAATAAAACACCACACCCAACCGGATTATCAACATACCACAACCAACAGGATAAACACTACATCCAACAGCAGTATAACACCAACAATCAACAGAATAAACAGGACACCCCAACAGGATAAACACTACACCAACAGAAGAACACCACACCAACAGGAATAAACACCTACACCACAGATAAAACAACACCCACCAACAGAATAAACACCAACACCAAAACATGATAAACACCACACCTGCAGAATAACACCCACACCAACAGATAAACACCACACAACAGGATAACACCACACCTGATCCGGAATAAACACGACTCCATCATGAATAAACACCACAATTTCGACAGGATTAAAACACACCTAAACAGCAACAGGATAAACACAACACCATCCAATGATAAACAGCCACACCAAACAGGATAAACACACACCAATCATGAAGAACACCACACCAACAGGAGAACACCACACCACAGGATAAACACCATCCAACAGGATGAACACCACACCAACACAGGCGATAAACAACCACAGCAAAGCAGAATAAAACACCACACCCAACAGGATAAACACACCACAACAAACAGGAATAAACACCACACCAAACAGAATATAACACACACCAAACATGAAAACACCACCCCCGACAGAATAAACACCACATCCAACTAGGATAAAACACCCACACCAACAGGATAAACACCACATCGACAGGATAACACCCAACCCAATCATGAATAAACCCACGCGACAGGATTAACACCACAACCAACAGGAATAAAACACCACACAACAAAATAAAACACCACACCATCATGATAAACACCACACGACAGACTAAACACCGACACCATCATGCATAAACACCAACACCCAACAGAATATTAAACACACCACCAACTAGGATCAAACACCACTCCAACAGGATACGAACACATCACCAACACCAGGATAAACACCAAACCGACAGGAATAACACCCCTCCATCATGAATTACAACCAACACCAAACAGGATAAACACCACACCAACAGGAAAATGACACCACACCATGCCCCGGATAAACACCACAACCAACAGAAAACACCACAACTACAAGAATAAAGCCCCACACCAATCATGATAAACATCCGCAGATCATCATGAATCAATCACCACAACCATCATGATGAAACTACCAACACAACTCAACAGGATAAACACCTACACCTAACAGGGATAAACACCACAACGCCCAGGATAAACACCAGCCGACAGGATAAACACCACACCCAACAGGATAAACATCCACAACCATCAGGCATAAACACCACACCAACAGGATGAAAACATCCACACCTGAAACAAGATAAGAACACCACACAATCATAATAAACACCGGGCACATCAACATGATAAACACCACACCAACAGGATATAACACCACACCAAGCAAGGATAAACACCACACCGATAGGATAACCAGCCTACAACCCGATCTGTGCAGGATACAACACCACACCAACAGGCATAAACACTAACACAAACTAGAATAAAACACCAAACACCAACAGGATAAACACCACACCAACAGGATAAACACCTACACCAACTAGAATATACACCACACCAACAGGATATACACCACACCAACAGGATAAACACTAACACCAGACAGAAGAAACACCACACCAAACCTAGGAATAACACCCCACCAAACAAATATAACAACACCCACCACCAACAATGGATTAAACACCACAGCCGACAGATAAAACACCAACCTAACAGGATATAAACACTCACGAACCAACAGGATAAACACCAACACCGGACAGGATAAACACCGACTCCAAATCATGATAAATCACCACCCATCGATGATAAACACCACACCAAACAGATAAACACCACACCATCATGATAAGACACCACTACCAAACAGGATAGAACACCACACCAATCATGATAAACACCACACCAACAGGATAAAACACCACACCAACAGGGATAAACAGCCACTCCAACAGGATAAACACCACACAACTAGGCATAAACCCCACAGCAACCAGAATAAACACCTACACCCAACAGGATAAACAACCACAGCAAACAGAATAAACACCACAACAGGAAAAACACTACAACAACAGAATAAACACCACACCAACAGGATACATACAGCCAACAGAATAAACACCCACCAACAGGATAAACACCACTACCAACAGACAATAAACACTTACATCCAACATGATAACAGCCACCACCAACCAGAATACAACACCACACACCCGGATAAATCGCACACTGACAGGCATAAACCACACCAAACAGAAAAAACCACGCACACCAACAGAAGATACAACCGACACCGAAGGATAAATACACACTGAAGGATAAACACCACACCATCATGATAAAACACCCCACGACAGAATAAACACCACACACCATCACCCTGCTAAACATCCAGCAACCTAACAGAAATAGACCACCACACAGTCGAGGATAAACCACCACAACCTGACGGCATAACACCACACCATTCAGATAAACACCACACCAGACATGAACAAAACACCACCCCAAACAGGATAAACACCCACACCAACAGGATAACACTACACCAACAGAATAAACACACACCATCATGATCAAACACTCCACACCATCATGATTAAACACCACACCATCATGATACACCAACACCAACAGATAAACACCACATTCAACAGGATATAACACCAAAACCAACAGTCGATAAACACCGAACAACAGAATAACACACCATCAATGAATGGTGTGGTGTTTATTCTGTTGGTGTGGTGTTTATCACTGTGGTGTGGCTGTTATTGTGTTGTTGTGTGGTGTTTATCTGCGTGTGGTGTTTTCCTGTTGGTTGTGGGTGTTTATCCTGTTGGTGTGGGTGTTTATCTGTTGGTGTGGTGTTTATCTGTTGGTGTGGTGTTTCATGTGGTGTGGTGTTTATTTGTTGGTGTGGTGTTTATCCTGTTGGGAGGTTGTGTGGTGTTTATCATGTTGGTGTGGTGTTTATCCTGTTGGTGTGGTTTTTATTCTGTTGGTGTTGGTGTTTTATCCTGTTGGTGTGGTGGTTTATTCCTGTTGGTGTGGTGTTTATCTGTGGTGTGGTGTCTTTATTCTGTTGGTGTGGTGTTTCATCCTGTGGTGTGGTGTTTTATCCTGTGGTGTGGTGTTTATCCTGTGGATGTGGTGGTTTTATTCTGTTGTGGTGTGTGGTTTATTCTGTTGGTGTGGTGTTTATCCTGTTGGTGTGGTTTTAATCCTGTGGTGTGGTGTTATTCCTGTTGGTGTGGTGTTTTCCTGTTGGTGTGGTGTTTATTCCTGTGGTGTGGTGTTTATCCTGTTGGCTGTGGTGTTATTTTGTTGGTGTAGGTGTTTACCTGTTGGTGTGGTGTTTATTCTGTTGGTGTAGTGTTGTTTATCCTGTTGGTGTGGTGTTTATTCTGTTTGTTGGTGTTTATCCTGTTGGTGTGGTGTTTATTCTGTTGTGTGGTGTTTATATTCCTTGTGTGGTGTGTTATCCTGTGGGGGGCTGGTTGTTTTATCCTGTTGGTGTGGTGTTATCCTGTTGGTGTGGGTGTTTTATCCTGTGGTGTGGTGTTTATCCTGTTGGTGTGGTGTTTATCATGATGGTGTGGTGTTTTATCCTGTTGGTGTGGTGTTTATCTGTGGTATGTGGTGTTTATCATTTGGATGTGGTGTTTTATCCTGTCGGTGTGGTGTTTATCCTGTTGGTGTGGTGTTTATCCTGTTGGTGTGGTGTTTTATTCTGTCGGTGTGGTGGTGTTTTATCTTTGGTGTGGTGTTTATCTGTTGGTGTGGTGTATCTGTTGGTGTGGTGTTTATCTGTTGGTGTAGGTGTTTATCCTGTTGGTGTGGTGTTTATATTACCTGTTGGTGTGGTGTTTATTCTGTTTGTGTGTGTGTTATCCTGTTGGTGTGGTGTTTATCCTGTTGGTGTGGTGTTTATTCTGTTCGGTGTGTGTTTACCTGTTGGTGTGGTGTATCCTAGGTGTGGTGTTTATCCTGTGTGTGGTGTTTATCCTGTTGGTGTGGTGTTTATCCTGTTGGTGTGGTGTTTATCCTGAGTGGGTTTATCGTGTGTGGTGTTTATCTGTTGGTGTGGTGTTTATCCTGTGGTGTTTTATCCTGTGGGTGGTGTTTATCCTGTGTGTGGTTTTTTATCTGTGGTGTGGTGTTTATTCCTGTGCGGTGTGGTGTTTATCCTGTTGGGTGTGGTGTTTATCCTGTTGGTGTGGTTGTTTTATCCATGATGGTGTGGTGTTTATCATGATGGTGGGTGTTTATCATGATGGTGGTGTTTTATCCTGTTGGTGTGGTGTTTTATCCTGTTGGTGTGGGTGTTTATCCTGATGGTGGTGGTGTTTATCCTGTTGGTGTGGTGTTTATCCTGTTGGTGTGGTGTTTATTTCCTGTCGGTTTGGTGTTTATCCTGTTGGTGTGGTGTTTATCCTGTTGGAGTGGTGGTTTATCTCTGTTGGTGTGGTGTTTATTCTGGTTGGTGTGGTGTTTTATCATGATGGTGTGGTGTTTAGTCTGTCGGTGTGGTGGTTTATCATGATTGGTGTGGTGTTTATTTTGTTGGTGTGGTGTTTATCCTGTTGGTGTGGTGTTTATCCTGTCGTGGTGGTTTTATCATGATGAGTGGTGTTTACCTGTCGGTGTGGTGTTTATCCTGTTGGTGTGGTGTTTATCCTGTTTGGTGTGGTGTTTATTCTGTCGGTGTGGTGGTTTATCACTGTTGTGTGGTGTTTTATTCTGTTGGTGTGGTGTTTATTCTGTTTGGTGGTGGTGTGTTTATCTGTTGGTGTGGGTTATCTGGTTGTGTGTGGTGTTTATCCTGTTGGTGTGGTGTTATCCTGTTGGGTGTGTGTTTATCGTGCGTGTTTATCTGTTGTGTGGTGTTTATCCTGTTGGTGTGGTGTTTATCATGAATGGTGGGTGGTTTTATCCTGTTGGTGTGGTGTTTATCATGATGGTGTGGTGTTTATCCTGTTGGTGTGGTGTTTATCCTGTGTGTGGTGTTTATCATGATGAGTGGGTTTACCTGTCGTGTGGTGTTATCCTGTTGGTGTGGGTTTATCCTGTTGGTGTGGTGTTTATTCTGTCAGGTGTGGTGTTAATCTGTTGGTGTGGGTGTTTATTCTGTTGGTGTGGTGTTTATCTGTTGGTGTGGTGTTTATCCTGTTGGTGTGTGTTTCTTCTGTTGGTGTAGTGTTTATCCTGTTGGTGTGGTGTTTATCCTGTTGGTGTGGTGTTTATTCATGTGTGGTGTTTATCATGATGTGTGTATCATCTGTTGGTGTGGTGTTTATCCTGTTTGGTGTTGGTGTTATTCTGTTGGTGTAGTGTGTTATCCGTTGGTGTGGTGTTGTTATCCTGTCTGGTGTGGTGTTTATCCTGTTGTGTGGTGTTTATCTGTGGTGGTGTTTCATTGTGGTGTGGTGTTTATTCTGTTGGGTGTGTTTATTTTTGGGTGGTGTTTATCCTGTTGGTGTGGTGTTTATCTGTGTGTTGGTGTTTATCATGATGGGTGGTGTTTATTGCTGTTGGTGTGGTGTTATCATGATGGTGTGGTGTTTATTCTGTTGGTGTGCGTGTTTACCTGTTGGTGTGGTGTTTACCTGTTGGTGTGTGTTTATCCTGTGTGTGTGGTGTTTATCATGATGGTGTGGTGTTTATCTGTTGGTGTGGTGGTTTTATCATGATGGTGTGCGTGTTTTTCTGTTGGTGTGGTGTTTATCCTGTTGGTGGTGGTGTTTATCTGTTGGTGTGGTGTTTTCTTCTGTTGGTGTAGTGGTTATCCTGTCGGTGTGGTTTGTTTATCCTGTTGGTGTGGTGTTATCCTGTTGTTGGTAGTGTTATCTGTGGTGTGGTGTGTTGTTTTTATCCTGTTGCGTGTGGTGGTTAATCCTGTGGTGTGGGTGTTTATCTGTTGGTGTGGTGTTTATCCCTGTGTGTGGTGTTTATCGTGGTGGTGTTTAATCCGTGGTTGGTGTTTATCCTGTGGTGTGGTGTTATCCTGTGGATGTGGTGTTTATCTGTTGGTGTGGTGTTTATCCTGTTAGGTGTGGTGTTTATCTGTTGGTGTGGTGTTTATCATGATGGTGTGGTGTTTAATTCTGTCGGTGTGGTGTTTATCCTGTTGGTGTGGTGTTTATTCCTGTTGTGTGGTGTTTATCACCCTGATTGGTGTGGTGTTTATTCTGTCGTGTGGTGTTTATCATGATGGGTGGTGTTTTATCTGTGGTGTGGTGTTATACTGTCGGTGTGGTGTTTACTTTGTGTGTGGTGTTTTATCCTGTTGGGTGGTGTTTATCCTGTTGTGTGGTGGTTTATCATGTTGTGTGGGTTTCTCATGATGGTGTGTGCTTTATTCTGTGGTGTGGTGTTTATCCTGTTGGTGTGGTGTTTTCTGTTGGAGTGGTGTTTTTCACTGTTGGTGTGGTGTTTATTCTGTTGTGTGGTGTTTATTGTGGTGTGGTGTTTATTCTGTTGGTGTGGTGTTTATCAATGATGGTGTGGTGTTTATTCTGTGGTGTGGTGTTTATCATGTATGGTGTGGTGTTTATTCCGTTGCGGTGTGGTGTTATCCTGTTGTGGTGTTTGGTGTTTTATCTTGTTGGTGTGGTGTTTATCATGATGGTCGTGGTGTTAATCAGTGTGGTGTTGATTCTGTTGTTGTTTTATCTGTTGTGTGGTGTTATCCGTGGTGGTGGTAGGATGTTGTATCTCTGTTTGGCTGTGCGGTGTTTATGTCTGGTTGTGGTGTGTTACGTCGTGGGTTATCATCGTGGTGTGGTTTTTTCCTGTCGTGCTGGGTGTTTATCCGTTGGTGTGGTTTTATTCTGTTGGTGTGGTGTACAGTGTGTGTTTATTCTATGTTGGTGGGTTTATCCATGTTGGTTGGCTGTTGATCGTCTGTGGTTATTATCCTGTTGGAGTGGTGTTTATTCTGTTGGTGTGTGTTTATTCCTGTTGGTGTGGTGTTTAATCCTGTCAGTGTGGTATTTATCCTGTTGGTGTGGTGTTTATTCTGTTGGTGTGGTTGTAGCTGGCCAACGTCTAAAGATCTGTCTTTTCTCTCTCCCTCGTCCTGATCAATAAGCAGTCCCAGGTAGCTGGGCAGATGCCTGTGTTGTGAGATTACAAGCCAATACGGCCTAAAGAGCTGATTCTGGAGACAGATAGAAGTCTTTTTTGTAAATTAACAAGACAAAAGGATCAATGACTTGACWTTGCACGTTGGTTCTCCGCGGGGAGACTTTAGTGACCTGTTCTGATGCCCAGGGTCCCAGGGGCCAACAGGAAGACACAGGTGGAGACAAGGAAATAGAGAGGTGGTGGATACTGGGATAGTAACTGGTTTCTCCTTAACTTTCCCAAAGCCCCTCGGTCTAGGGCACTACTATTTAGGGTAGGTCTTGCTGCCACCTGGCTACAGATGCCGATGACACCTGGGTTAGTTTCCAATCCAGACCTCAACCAGCAGCCACTCTACATACGGATKTAGGATTTAGGATCWTAATTTGACCAGTTTCTCACAGCAGGAAAATTATCCTGCAGAAACGGGAAATGTGAATTATTGTGTGGATTACAATKAATTAATGAAAATGTTTGCATTTTTTGTCAGGTTTAATACATTTTTTGTTAGGGCTAATCRAGTCTGACGTTTTAAAGTGGAAATTGTTAACTTTAGAAGCCTTTTTAAACCTTGAATGAAATTTCCTGCAAAAACTGGGTAAACAAATTAAGATCCAACAGCTGCRTTTGATAAATATCAGCACAAGCATTCGGCTTTTAAGAGTTGAATCGGGGACATTATTGGTGGAGAAGAACCAATTAGGTGGAAYGGCTGGCAAACACTAGCCTGGGTACCAGTCTCTTTAGCTAATCCACTCCTTGTACTCCATGTCATGTGCCGAAGAGACTTGCCTTTATGTCTTTGGCAGTGACAAGGAGTGGTAAGGAGTGGAATGTTAGCTAATCAGACTGGTAACCAGACTAGGCAAACACTGCCCTAGGACTAGTATAGGKGACTGTTGGGGTGGGACAGTAATGTGCTTCCTCTCATTAACTTTCCTACAGACCAAATCAACTGGTGAAACCTTGATGGATTCATTTGGGTTTGCTGGTGGTGGAGTGGAATAAATAAACTCAGCAAAAAAAGAAACATCCTCTCACTGTCAACTGTGTTTATTTTCAGCAAACTTAACATGTGTAAATATTTGTACGAACATAACAAGATTCAACAATAGACACATAAACTGAACAAGTTCCACAGACACCACAGTGACTAACAGAAAAGGAATAATGTGTCCTTGAACTAAGGGGGGGGGTCAAAATCAAAAGTAACAGTCAGTATCTGGTGTGGCCACCAGCTGCATTAAGTACTGCAGTGCATCTCCTCCTCATGGACTGCACCAGAATTTGCCAGTTCTTGCTGTGAGATGTTACCCCATTCTTCCGCCAAGGCACTTGCAACTTCCCGGACATTTCTGGGGGGAATGGCCCTAGCCCTCACCCTCCGATCCAACAGGTCTCAGACGTGCTCAATGGGATTGAGATCCTGCCTCTTCACTGGCCATGGCAGAACACTGACATTCCTGTCTTGCAGGAGATCACGCACAGAATGAGCAGTATGGCTGGTGGCATTGTCATGTTGAGGGTCATGTCAGGATGAGCGTCGTCGTGCTAAACCTCATTCGCCGGTATCCCTCTGCACATTGCTCCATCGAATCCCAGGCGGGCTCCGGCACTCTCCCTGGGTCACCGACCCACCTGTCTATTTCCTCCCAAGTGGTGTAACCCAGATCCGGCTCCTGCTGCCGAGCTAGCTCCTCGAAACGCCGCCTCGTCTGCTTTTGCTGCCTCCAGCTCTGCTTTGGGGCGGCGATATTCCTCTGGCTCTGCCAGGGTCCTTTCCGTCCAGCTCGTCCTCCCATGTCCATTTCTCCTGGTCCCGCTGCTGCTGCTGCTGTCGCTGCTGCCCGTTGCAAACGCTGCTTGGTCCTAGTTTGGTGGTGGTTCTGTCACGGCTTTCTTCCTGGGATGAAGGAGAGGACCAAACTGCAGCGCGTTAGTGTTTCAACATGTTTAATAAGACGATAAATGGTGAACATCAACAAATAACAAAAATAACAAACGTGAAAGCCGAGACAGTCCTATCTGGTGCAGAACACAAACACAGAGACAGGAACAACCACCCACAATCCCAACACAAAACAAGCCACCTATATATGATTCTCAATCAGGGCAACGATTGACAGCTGCCTCTGATTGAGAACATATTAGGCTGGACACAGAAACAGACGAACTAGACACACAACATAGAATTCCACCCAGCTCATGTCCTGACCAACACTAAAACAAGCAAAACACATAAGAACTCTGGTCAGGACGTTACATGGGGGGACAAGTAAATATAGGGAAGGACATTTGAAACGTGTAGTGCTTTTGAGGTTTAAAAAGACTTCTGAAGTCTGTAAATTTCACTTTAAAATGCCAGACTTGATTTGCCCTAATGAAAAATGGATCAACCCCTACAATAAAGTACATTTATTATAATTCACAGAACAATTCATATTAACTGTTGCTGCAGGATTATTTTCCTGCTGTAGCAAACTGGCTCAAATTAAGATCCTACATCTGTAGGTGACTGTAAGGGTGGCTGTGGTTGGGGAATATTGCCCTAGGGCGTGACTAGTAGCTCTATTGAACCGGTATGTGGAACGAGGGCCCGGGGACAGGGTTGGAAAACACTAGAGATTTTTAGGGTAGGTCTTGGCTGGTCTTGCAGCAGCGTATGTCTGTTCACAGGGCAGCAGGTGCTGTACTGCATATCTATGGAGTGACAGGACATGACATGGTGTGGGGCCTATCCCCTGCAGACTCAAGCCAAACATTCATTACTTTGTCTCCTTGTACTTCCTACCCCCGGCACCTTTCATTTGCAAATTAGACAGCACTCGCTTCTCTCTTCTGTCTTCAACCTGTTGAATAGATCTGTTTTAAAAGTGAATTCAATTCTTTGACAGGGAGGTACACTCCCTAGGGACTTTATTGGCTGTGGAATTACATTAAAAAATCCCAGCCTGTATGGTGCCTGGTCCCTGCACTAAAAATAATCTCTGACTCAGTCTCTCAATCACCCATTGTTACCTGTAAAACTCTACTGTACTGTTATAATCTCAACCCCGGCACAGCCAGAAGAGGACTGGCCACCCCACAGAGCCTGGTTCCTCTCTASGTTTCTTCCTAGGTTCTGGCCTTTCTAGGGAGTTTTTCCTAGCCACCGTGCTTCTACATCTGCATTGCTTGCTGTTTGGGGTTTTAGGCTGGGTTTCTGTACAGCACTTTGTGACATCGRCTGATGTAASAAGGGCTTTATAAATACATTTGATTGATTGATACTCTCCACTGGGTGAGGAACATAGCCTRAAGAATCATCCTTATTGGATAGTATTGATAGTATATCTGATTAMAATAGAACCAGATAGGATAGATAGAATATTTCTGGTCAGGTCTCGCTTGAAAACGTTATGTCCTCAATGGGACAACCTGTTAAAATAATGTGTCAATATAAAAATACCAATACCAAAGTATGACCGGCATGACTGTGTATTGACATGATGACGCTCTTAACACCATTCACTGTGACATTAACAACTAACTGAATCAATCAAATTTTATTAATCACATGCTTCGTTAACAACAGGTGAGGACTAACAGTGAAATGTTTACTTACGGGTACCTTCCCGACAATGCAGAGAGAAAGTCAACAGATAAAATAATCAAAAAGTAAAACATGTAATAATACAAGTAATAACAGATACACAATGAGTAACATTAACTCATTGTGTATCTAGTGTACAAAACATTAGGAACACCTGCTCTTTCCAGGACAATAACTTGGCTATATAGAAGGGGGTACCAGGACCAAGTCGGTGTGCAGGGGTACAAAGTAATTGTGGTAGATACAGTATATACATATACTGTAACTAGGATTAAAGTGAAGTTAGTGCAAAACAGTTAGCGCAAAAAGGGTCCATACAGGTAGTCAGGGTAGCTATTCAACTAACTATTTAGCAATCTTATGGCTTGGGGTAGAAGCTGTTCAGGGTCCTGTTGGTTCCAGACTTGGTTCATCAGTACCGCTTGCCGTGCGGCAGCAGAGAGAACAGTCTACTGGACCTTCTTCTGACACCGCCTGGTATAGAGATCCTGGATGGCAGGGAGCATGGCCCCAGTGATGTACTGGGCTGTACACACTACCCTATGAAGTTCCATGCGGTCGGTGGTCAAGCAGTTGCCATAACAAGCAGTAATGCAGCCAGCCAGATGCTCTCAATGGTGCAGCTGAAWAACTTTTTGAGGATTTGAGTACCCATCCCAAATTGTTTCAGCCTCCTCAGAGGGAAGAGGCAWTGTCATACCCTCTTCACGACTGTGTTGGTGTGTTTAGACCATGATAGATCCTTAGTGATGTGGACACCGAGGAACTTGAAGCTCTCGACCCACTGCACTACAGCCCCATCGATGTGAATGGGGGCRTGCTTAGCCCTCTGTTTCMTGTAGTYCACGATYAGCTCCTTTGTCTTGCTGGTTGAGGGAGAGGTTGTTGTCCTGGCACCACACTGCCAGGTCTCTGACCTCCTCCCTATAGGCTGTCTCATYGTCGCTGATGATCRGGCCTACCACCATTGTGCCGTCGGCAAACTTAATGATGGTTTTGAAGTCGTGTGCAGCCACGCAGTTGTGGGTGAACAGGGAGTACAGGAGGGGACTAACCCTTGAGGGGCCCCCGTGTTGACAAATGTGCTGTTGACTACCCTCACCACACRTAGGTGTTCCTTTKTCCAGGTGGGAAAGGGCAGTGTTGAGTGCAATAGAGATTGCATCATCTGTGAATCTGTTGGGGTGGAATGCGAATTGGAGTGGGTCCAGTGTGTCTGGGATGATGGTGTTGATGTGAGCCATGACCAGCCTTGTGAGTGCTACGGGGCGATAGTCATTTAGACAAGTTACCTTGGTGTTCTTGGGCACAGTGACTATGGTGGTCTGCTTGAAACATGCAGGTACTACAGACTGGGTCAGAGAGAGTTTGAAAATATCAGTGAAGACACTTGCCAGCTGGTCAGCGCATGCTCCGAGTACGAGTCCTGGTAGTTCGTCTGGCCCTGTGGCCTTGTGAATGTTAACATGTTTAAAGGTCTTACTCACATCGGCTACGGAAAGCGCGATCACACAGTCGTCCAGAACAGCTGGTGCTCTCATGCATGGTTCAGTGATGCTCAAAGAGCCTTGAGMTCTAGACCGTATTGCAATTCTAATCTTGGACGAGTTAAATGCTGTGTAATGTCATTTTTCATGACGAGAATCATACTTAGATAGATAGGCAGAGTGAGCGGTGAAGGATTTAATTAAGTCTTTATGTAAAGTTGATCTGTAGAGAATGGAAGATTAGGGTGATTATTGAAAGATAATCCTGCCGTTAATACCCGTGGTAATCTAGGAAAGCTCACCACCTGAAGAGAGGTGTGGATTAAGGTTCATGGAAGTGGAAGTAAAACAGAAAGTAAGACAAGGTAAACTTTCATAGTGCTGTCATGACAGACACTCGATGCATATTCCATGTAAAATAGACATGCAAGGAGAACACATTATCAACAAAGATAGGTGTGATTTGATAGAAGAAATGTGTTCTTTGTCTTTACATAACAAAAAATATAAATACATATAAATACATATAAATATAAATAAAAATAAAAATAAATATAAACATAAATATAAACATAAATATTAATATTAATAAGTATAAAGAAATATAAATATAAAGAAATATAACAATCATCATAGTGGTGATAATAAGAAAAACAAAGGGTTGCCTGATCCAAGACTGAACATTTACTGAGGTTGAATGGCATCTCCCTTCAGGGATCAAATCAATTATTCATCTATTGATAAATTCATTATTCATCTTAATTTGACAGTATATATCTTCCATGACCTGCAAGTCTGCACTCAGACAGGAGATTATGAGAAAGACGGCTTCCTAATCACAACAACACAGGACAGAGATCAAATATATTGCGAATATTATTTTTTTWACCTTTATTTAACTAGGCAAGTCAGTTAAGAAAAATTCTTATTTACAATAACTGTCAAGGAACAGTGGGTTAACTGCCTTGATCAGGGGCAGAACGACAGATTTTTTACCTTGTCAGCTCAGGGATTTGATCTAGCAACCTTTCAATTACTGGCAAAATGCTCTAACCACTAGGCTACCTGCCACCCCAATATATACAGTGCATTCGGAAAGAATTCAGACCCCTTTACTTTTTTCTAGATTTTGTTACATTATAGCCTTATTCTAAAATGTATGAAATCATTTCCCCCCCCTGATCAATCTACACGCAATACCCCATAATGACAAAGCAAAAACAGTTTTTTTAGACATTTTTGCAAATGTATTAAAAATAAAAAGCTGAAATATCACATTTACATAAGTATTCAGACCCTTTACTCAGTACTTTGTTGAAGCACATTTGGCAGCGATGACAGACTTGAGTCTTTTTGGGTACAAGATTGGCACACCTGAATTTGGAGAGTTTCACTGGAGATCCTCTCAAGCTCTGTCAGGTTGGATGGGGAGTGTTGCTGCACAGCTATCTTCAGGTCTCTCAATAGATGTTTGAATCGGGTTCAAGTCCTGGCTCTGGTTGAGACACTCAAGGACATACAGAGACTTGTCCCGAAGCCACTCCTGTGTTGTGTTGGCTGTGTGCTTAGGGTTGTTGTCCTGTTGGAAGGTGAACCTTTGCCACAGTCTGAGGTCCTGCGCGCTTTGGAGCAGGTTTTCATCAAGGACTTCTCTGTACYTTGCTGTGTTCATCTTTCCCTCGATTCTGACCTGTCTCCTAKTACCTGCCGCTGAAAAACATCCCCAAAGCATGATGCTGCCACCATCATTCTTCACCGTAGGGATGGTGACAGGTTTCCCCAAATGTGATGCTTGGCATTCTAGCCAAAGAGTTCAATTTTGGTTTCATCAGACCAGAGAATCTTGTTTCACATGGTTTGAGATTCTTTAGGTGCCTTTTGGCAAACTCCGAGCGGGCTGTCATGTACCTTTTACTGTGGAGTGGCTTCTGTCTGGCCACTCTACCATAAAGGCCTGATTGGTGGAGTGCTGCAGAGATGGTTGTCCTTCCGGAAGGTTCTCCCATCTCCACAGAGGAACTCTGGAGCTCCTTCAATGTTCAATGTTKTGGTACCCTTCCCCAGATCTGTGACTCAACAYAATCCTATCTCGGAGCTCTATGGATAATTCCTTCAACCTCATGGCTTGGTTTTTGCTCTGACATGCACTGTCTGTTACATCTGCCCCTGSCACACCCTCTACTTCTCATCCTGTGTCTCCCTAACCTGCTGCCACTCCCCCAGTGCTCTCTCCCTCTCTCTCTGTGTGTGGGTGTATGTGATTGTGTGAGCGGAGACAGGTGTGCTGGAGACCGAGCAGATCCCCACCAGCTGCAATCTGTTCCATAATCAAGACCTCTAAAAATACTCAGCCCTGCCACTTCCACGCTGCCAGATTGTAATCTCTGCTCAGTCAGTCTACGTTTCAAGCCRTTTGTTCCTGTATAGAGCTTGCTATCCTGTTGTGCCTGTTTTCCCTAGCCTGATGCTGCTTTCCTCTCCACTACAGTTCCATCCGCTCTGCCTCTGGTCCCTATCCCCAGTCCCTCGTTTTGTCAGTCCTGCTTCTCTGCCCTGGACCCCTGCTCTACGGCTTCCTTGGATTCCGCTCCRGACCTGCTAACCCTGCTCTAGCAGGGGAACCTGTTTTCGCTTTGTCATTACGGGTAGATTGATGAGAAAAAATATTTATTTAATACATTTTCTAATAAGGCTGTAACATAACAAAATGTGGGAAAAGTAAAGGGGTCTGAAAACTTTCATTATGCACTGTACAGTCTTCTATCCAATAACTTTGCTGCCTGCCACTGTAATCTGTCAGCTTTCGATGCATATTGATGAACCATTAGCCACTGTGACCACTGTAGACCATGTGACTTCTGCCTACACATGGAATACCACATCACGTCATTCTGGGCACAGATTACTTCCCTTATAAGCACCTCCCTCCCTCGCTCTCCCTCTTTCACTCGATCTCTATCTCTCCCTCTTTCTCTCTATCTCTCCCTCTTTCTCTCTATCTCTATCTCTCCCTCTTTCTCTCTATCTCTCCCTCTCTCTCTTTCTCTCCCTCTTTCTCTCTATCGCTCTCTCTCTCTCTCTCTCTCACTCTCTCTCTCTCCGTCTCTGTCTCTACTCCCCTCCACCCGCTTTCTCCCCCTGCTCCCTCCATTCCCCCTCTCTCCCTGCTCCTCTCTGTGCTCCCAGTTCCCCACCTCCCTTCAGTGTTTTGTGTTCCATTTTTATGAGGTCATGATGAAATATTAATAAAGGGGGGACAGCATCTTAACTGAGATGTCCTGAGGAGGCTATTTAACTACTGATTGGGTTAATAATGCTTTCTAGTGGAAAAAATTTGTGACACATTATCATTTGTAGCAGAACACCTCAAACACAATAAGTTACATCAGGGGTAATGATCAGATATTAAATGTAGCCTTAATGTACACCATGTGGCTATAATCTGCTACACAAGAGATTTGGGTCAATTAAGACAAATTATCAGATGTCCATGGCCTATTTCTGTCCTAATATACTGAACCTATAGCTTTGTCTGAGTATGTACATGTTATATAGTCATATAGTTAGAATTGATAACTTCACTACATGCTTAGATTAGCTTCCATCCAAGATGTCCTCATGTTTGTAACATTTCTTCCAATACAGTGTTATAAGCTCCCTTTTCCCTATTGGGAATGACAGAATATAAGTCMTTTTCCTTATTGGCAATAACAGAATAAAATTCCTTTTCCCTATAKGGAATGACAGAATAGAAGACCTTTTTCCTATTGGGAATGACAGAATATAAGTCCTTTTCCTTATTGGCAATAACAGAATAAAATTCCTTTTCCCTATAGGGAATGACAGAATAGAAGACCTTTTCCCTATTGGGAATGACAGAATGGAAGACCTTTTCCCTATTGGGAATGACAGAATAGAAGTCCTTTTCCTTATTGGGATAAACAGAATGGAAGACCTTTTCCCTATTGGGAATGACAGAATGGAAGACCTTTTGCCTGTTGGGAATGACAGAATAGAAGTCCTTTTCCTTATTGGGAATAACAGAAAAAAAAAAAAAATCCCTTCGGGGAATGACAGAATGGAAGACATTTTCCCTATTGGGAGTAACAGAATAGATGTCCTTTTCCCTATTGGGAATGACAGAATAGAAGTCCTTCTCCCTATAGGGAGTAACAGAATAGATGTCCTTTTCCCTATTGGGAATGACAGAATAGAAGTAATTTTCCAAATAGGGCACAACTTTTGACCAGAGCCATATGGGCCCTGGTCAAAAGTAGTGCACTACATAGGGAATATGGTGCTATTTGGGACACATACACAGTTTTTCCCTTAATACCTGCAACAAAAAAATACCAAAAATAAGCAAATAGGATTTGAAGCCTGGCAAACTGGAATACTCTCTGGGAGTCTCCCTGGTCACTTGTCATTAGACACACTCTGATGGATTGCCCCCAACGTTCACAGTGTCACACTGAAAGACCTGCCATTCTTATTATTCTCTTGCTCTAGTTATTATACTATATTCTCTACATATCTCTTTCCCAGTCCCAGACAGTGCCTTTCATGTAAATTAACATTTAGTATAACCTCAGAAAATATCCCTATACCTAGATCACGGATGGGCAACTTCGATTGGGGTCGCAAAAAAAAAAACGAAATTCATCATGCGCAACCACAGTGGCTCATGGGTATTTAAAATGTGTTTTTTTAATGTGTTGGTCTACCGGCCTACTAAAGCGGTTATGCGGCCCGTCAGTTGCCCATCCCTGACCTAGATGATATGAACAGAAATGGCCCTGATTATACATGACCGATACTGTAACCAGAATGTTAAAATATACAGGCTCTATCTTCAATTACATTACATTATAATGTAATCTAGAATAAGAAAATGAATTACCACAGTGTATCACTATGGTATAGCACACCCAGTAGCCTATGTCAAACTACAGGCAGCACCCAGCTGTATGGTATGAACACTATGAAAATCTAGTTCAGAGAACATACCAAATTATTACAGATTGCATTGTATAACTTTGAACCACATACGGAGTTCTTGACACTCTCAAAGAAATCCCATTGGACACCAGAAAAGATTCATTTTTATTGTATTGTTTTCACATGTGCTAATCAATGTCCACTGATTACACATTAATAACACAGCTTAGCTAGCAAGAAACAAATCACAGCACCAAAACAAATCTACAGCAGATCAAAATTAAGTTTATTTTGTCGTGTACACAGATTTGCAGATGCTATGCCTGGTCTATTCAATTCTATTCCTATTCTACTCTATTTTGTTTTAGGCTACTCTAGGCTAATCATGTTCGTGTGTGGGTCACTGTGGTAGCTTTCTGGAATTATATGCATATTTCTCAATAATTATTTTTCCAATAGGCTACCTGTATGTGGACAATTTCACGCAATATGTATTGAATTCAAAACAAAATACATTTAGTTGAGAATGTAAACATTATATTTTCGAGCGGGTGAAGTAATGGATGTTGAAATCAAAAACCAAACAATTGTAAGCAAATCATTTTAAAGCGAAAGCAAAACTCTATGACAATCTATTCAATAGGATTGGTTGCTGGGAAAGTTTAACCGAAAACGATTTTTGCATTCGTTTTCAAATATTTTTTTGTATCATTTGTCATAGAGTTTTTCTTTCGTTTTAAAATGATTTGCTTACAATTGTTTAGGTTTTTATTTTGATGTCTTATTTGTTTGTTTACAAATCTATACATTTTGCTTTCAATTGTTTGGWTTTTGATTTCAACATCCATTACTTCACCCGCTCGAAAATATAATGTTTACATTCTCAACTTTATTGTTCATGTTCACGATTTATTTTATTTTGAATTCAATACATATGGCGTGAAATTGACCCCATATACACTGAATTTGAGAAGGTTGTTAATAAATGAAGGGAGAATATGGGGGCGGAGAAATTCGAGGCGCTGCCTCCCTTCCTCTTCAGACCCGGGGACGAGAATTCATTCCTACAGGGCTCTCTTCTCAGACAGAGCTCAAAGACCTAGCTAGCCGACACGTTGTGTGCGCATYGGGGAGAGAGAGGGAGAGAGAGYAGTCTAAATGGGTGTAATTATACCTCTCTAGTTGATCCGGAAGGTTGTTTTGCCACCTAGTTCGTCATGTGATTGCCCCTGGCTTCATATGCTTAGGTTTTTATCTGTACACTTGATTCCCAGCCCAGCAGTAGCCTACATACCATCGCAGAGAAGCCAAGTAGGACTTGTAATCAAATACCAGTGGCGCCTTTTTTAGTAGGTTAGGGCTGTTGCGTTGCAAAAAGGTGGTGGACCCGACACAAGCTTCGTGTGGAGACTGTCACTTTAACTCTCGGTCTAACGAAAAAGGCAACAGCCGAACGCAAGTAGACCTGACACCTTTGTTTTTTTGTCGGAGACGTCCCGAGAAGGAGTGTCTCACTCCCAAACCGGTCTGTTCCCGTAGTGATCTTTTCAATCCCGCTACAAAGAAGAGGATTTCAAGGAATATAATATATGCGCAGATTAAAAGGTCAGTTCCCGATATAAGGGCTTTTATATATTTTTTWAAATCTCTTCTCTTGTCTTCTATGTGACATTCGATTCTTGAATCTACTGATCGAGTCTGCCGTCTCTGTCAGTGAAAGTGTTCCATTTCAGGATAAGAAGAAATTCAAGGAGATGGAGAGAGTGATAATTATTCGCCTCCCCTCTGTTGATACAAATATACACACGACTGCGTTTGACATATATATATATATATATATATATATATATATATACACACACACACACACTCACACCAGTTAGCTCGCCAAACTAGCTAAGCTAGCTATGTGAATTCGGTGCATGGATAGGGCAAGTGTATCTGTGTAGCGAGCTACTTGGTGCCATTAGCTACAGAATGGCAAAGTTGCCAAAGTCATGGCCAGAGATCTGGCTAGCTATCCAGCGTCGGCTGAGGTGGGTCCTCCGCGGCAGCGAGCTAATCATTCCTTCTGCCTGCTGCTTAGCTAGCTTCCATTTCAGACTTGTTTTGCCCCTTTGCAGCTGCTGGTGTTAGTCAAGTCGCTGCTGGTCGTTTCCTGGCTTCCAAACGGGACTAAAAACAGGTGCATTGCAAGTAGATATATGTGGTGACTGTTCGACATGGTATTCGCTAGCTAATAACATTAATTGACTTTCTTTATTTCATCCAATATCATGGGTTTCGTGCAGTGCTTGACTTGGGCAGGAGCTTACCGGAGCTTGAGTACTGGCACCTAAAATGTTCTACTGCTTGAGCTCCTGTTCCTCTTATAGAATATTAGCTCAAAAGTATTGTGGAGCTCCTGCACGTAAATATAAACAGTACCGGCAGGCACCCAAAATGAGGACCGGAACCTATTTTAGTCCCAAGTCAAGCACTGGTTTCATGGGTGAATTGGCTAGGTAATGTGTTAAAGCTATTGACATCACTTGCAAGGAATGTACAGAGAGATCTGCAAGATGAAGTTACTGAAGGGCTGGCTATAGCGATAACTGTTATGTCAACATTATTACATTGGTTTGCTACTTTTCAGGGCCTGTGATCTGAGGTTTGTTGTTGTTTAATAGTTTATTAGATCACATTACAGTAACCATAAGTTCTCTAATGTTGGATTGGCTGGGTCTGTAGACGTATTGCTTATTTTCTCTTCTACGTAGAACATATAGATGGGTTTAGCTGAATAAAGCCTACTAGTTGATGTTACCCAATGTTGTTACACGGTTGCCTCTGACTTGCTGTAAACATGATTTATATTAGCTAGATCCAATTCCACATTATGACAGGCTAGTGGGAGCCAGTAGGTATTTCTTTCGTGTAGGTTTACAGCTGTTACATTGGCTTGCCTTTGCGTTACGCGAGAGCGAGACCCTTTTGAAACCACCCAATTTAGTAACATTGTATCAAAACATGGAGAATACATGGTATTATACGTTCATCACCGCTCTGTAACGTCATACCGCAATGTTACAATGTAGCGCAATTATCTCGCTGCGGCTTGGCTATACTGTTTGATTGACAGGAAAAAATAACACTGGTGTATCTAATTGATTCAATGGTAAAAGTCTGTTGTAATGTTACCGTGGGATGTGTTTTAATATTTTACTCACGTACCAGTTCTCCATGGAGACGTTTGAAACCTGCCAGTTGGGGGATATCTATATTCTTTCTATTGACCGAACGCAAAATGCTTTCTCTCAGTCTGAGGCTGAACGTACAGCAGGGAAACATTTATCGAGGCTATCAAATACACTTTTATTCTTAAAAATAAATAAATATATATATACATATAGTCTTGATAACCTCACTCTGTTGTAAGTGGATAACCTATAATTAGTTTGTTTTTCGAGGTATTGGTGTGGGAGCCTAGGCTGCTATTTTTAGGTTCCTTCTCAGAAGTGTCCCCCCCCCCCTCCCCAAGGTGCACTTAAACACTTAGGAAGAGCAATTGATTTGTGTTTTCACTGAATCCAATAGACACCCAGTAGATCAGCGTGTGTGTTTGTTTAGTGTTCTGATTCATTGGGGGAATCATTCACATTTTATCATAGCTATTTAGAAACTGTTTAAGTCCATCAACCTTGGCTGCTTGCCTGCTAGGAGTGGCATTGCATTCTGAAGCCTAAACTGTTTCTAATAATGAACAACAATGACCCGTATCGAGAGACAAGAGGTTTATACAATTATGCCTCCGCGTGTCCTATTTTCAAAAATGTAATTTCAAAAATAAAAGTGGTTTGTGGCTCTCTACTTTCGGTGGTTTCACTATTGGAACATAATTTATATATATATATATATATATATATATATATATATATAATGATTTGGCTTGGTCAATCATTTCTATGCCTTCACTATTTCATGAAGCAACAGTGCGGTAGTTTTAACCTCAAAGCTGCTGCTCTGTAATTAAACAATCCTTAAGTGCTTGTAGTATAAACATGGAATGCCTTCTGGAAACTGAAAACAATATATGCGTGCGTCCCTAATGAAGCCCTATTACCTTATGTAGTGCACTACATAGGTAAAAAAAAAGAAGTGCTATCTAGAACCTAAAAGGGTTCTTTCGGCTGTCCCCATAGGAGAACCCTTTGAAGATCCCTTTTTGGTTCCAAGGAGAACTGTTTTGGGTTCCATGTAAAACCCTTTTCACAGAGGGTTCTACATGGAACCCAAAGGGATTGTACCTGGAACCAAAAAGGGTTATCCTATGGAGATAGTCGAAGAACCCCTTTTGAATATTTTTTTTCTAGGTGTGTACTTTTGACTAGGGCCCGTAGGGGGCTCTGGTCCAAAGTAGTGCACTACGTATGAGGGAATAGGGTGCCGTTTGGGATGCAGAATGTCTTGCTTGCACACAGCATAGACTAGTAATATAGTAGTACCACCTCTCCATGACCCTAATACATCATGTATAGTAGTACCACTTCTCCATGACCCTAATACATCATGTAGTAATATAGTAGTACTACCTATCCATGA
>NC_036851.1:50143173-50157944 GCF_002910315.2 Salvelinus sp. IW2-2015
CACGATGTTGTGGGGTGTTCCCGGCAGCGGAACGTGTGTCCGTTAGAAAGGTTTAACATACTCTGAAACCGACTTTACAGATGTCATGAGCTTTGGTGCTCCCGCCTCTCTATACCAGAACACAGCTTTAGAAACAGCTGTTTTCTGAATGGTCCAAACAAGCAAAATATGTTAGAATAGATATTAAACATCACAGGCCTCTAAACCCCCCTTCAGCCCTGCACTGCCCTCTAAACCCCCCTAGCCCTGGCACACTGCCCGCGGTAAGCCCCCCCCTGAGCCCTGCACTTGCCCTTCTAAACGCCCTAGCCCTTTGCACTTGACCTCTAACCCCCTAGCCTGCACTGCCTCTAAACCGCCCTAGCCTGGCACTGGCCCTCTAAAACCCCCCTAAGGACCCTGGCACTGCCCTCTAAACCCCCCTAGCCCTGCCCTCTTAAAACCCCCTAGCCCTGGGCACTGACCCTCTAACCCCCAGCCCTGGCACTGGCCCTCAAACCCCCTAGCCCCTGCACTGCCTCTAAAACCCCCAAGCCTTGGCACTGCCCTCTAACCCCCCTAAGCCCTTGGCCACTTTGCCCTCCTAAACCCCCCTAGCCTGGCCACTGCTCCTCTACCCCCTGAGCCCTGCTGGCACTGCCCTTCTAACCCCCCTAGCCCTGCACTGCCCTGCTAAAACCCCCCTAGCCCCTGGCACTGCCCTCAAAACCCCCCTACACTGGGCACCTTGCCTCTAAACCCCAAGCCCGGCACTGCCCTCTCAAACCCCCTAGCCTGGCACTGGCCCTCTAAAACCCCCCTGCCCTGGCACTGCCCTCTAAACCCCCTAGCCTGGCACTGCCCTCTAAACCCCCTAAGCCTGGCATGCCCTCTGAAACCCCCCTAGCCCTGGGCATTGCCTCTAAACCCCCTAGCCTGGCCACCCCTCCCGCCCCCCTCTAGCCCCCTAGCGCCTGCACTGCCTCTAACCCCCCTGCCCTGCACTGCCCTCTAACCCCCCCTAGCCCTGGCCACTGCCTCTAAACCGCCCTAGCCCTGCCCTCAAACGCGCCCCAAGCCCTTTGGCATGCCCTCTAAACCCCTAGCCCTGGCACTGCACCTCTAAACCCCCCTAGCCTGTCACTGCTCATAAACCCCCTAGCCCTGGCACTGCCCTCTAAACCCCCATAGGCGCCTGCACTGCCCTTCGAAAGCCCCCATAGCCCTGCCTCAAACCCCCCAAGCCTGGCCCACTGCCCTCTAACCCCCTAGCCCTGCACTGCCCTCTAAACCCCCCTAGCCCTGGCACTGCCCTCTAAAGCCCCTAGCCCTGCCTCCAAACGCCCCAAGCCCTGGCACTGACCCTCATCAAACGCCCTAAAGCCCTGCACTGTTCCTCGTAACCCCCCTAGCCCTCGGCACTGCCCTCTAAACCCCCTAGCCCTGGCCACTGCCCTCTAAACCCCCCTAGCCCTGGCACTGCCTCTGAACCCCCAGCCCTGGCACTTGCCCTCTAACCCCCTAGCCTGAGCACTGCCCCTCTGAACCCCCTAGCCCTGCACTGTGTCCCTACTGAACCCCCCTAAGGCCCTGGCATGCCTGCTGACCCCCCCCTAGCCCTTGGCATGCCCTCTGACCCCCCTAGCCCTGCACTGCCCTCTGAACCCCCCTGCCCTTGCACTGCACCTTCAAACCCCCCTAGCCCCTGGCACTGCCCTCTAAACCCCCTAGCCCTGAGCATCTGCCCACTGAACAGCACAAGCTAAATCAGTGTGAAGTTTGGCAAATGAAACAACCATCTAAAAACGTTGCTTGAGCTGTGACTTGCGGGGAAATATAAAACATCCGTTAGTTGACACTATTACAATTGTCGATCAGTATACAAATAGGACACATAAACCACTGACTAACCGGTGTCTTTATCTTGTTAGGCCTCGGCTACTGTACGATGAGCTGTCTTCTTTACTGTTGTTTTATGTATTTACCTACCTTGTTCACCCTAATTATATGTTTATGGCCTCATTGCTCTTAAATACAAGATAAACTACAATGCATGCTACTTCAACCGATCGCTGCCTCGCCTGCCCGCACTGGTCCACACATCACTACTCTGAGACGTCTCTGACTTAGAATATGTGAGCAAACTCAAATACCTAGGTGTCTGCGTAGGACTGTAAACTTCTCCCTTCCGACTCACATTCAACGCATCTCAACCAAAGTTAAACTTAGAATTGGCTTCCATATTTCCGGCAACAAAGCATTTCTTCACTATGCTGCCCAAACATACCTTGTAAAACTGACCATCACCTCTTTGATGCATCTTTGATCTAGTTTTTGTTCTTTTTCATTAAATGCGTGTAGTGTAGGCTATATAGACCTCTTGTATTTTCTAAAGATTTACACATTAGTCCAATATTACCAACCTTCCTTGCCACGCCCGGTGAAATCAATCTAGAAATTATTCCTACGAATTCCTGTCTTTTGTCCAACGCCAAGCAAGGCAGCCTTAACCTAACGCCTGTGTGACGCCCACGGGTGAGTCATCGCCGCGGCATTGTGACTGTTGACGTTCGACTTGAAGGAATGTGTTGTTGTCGTTTGGTGATTTCAGTGACGATGGGCGCTTTACACAGTTAAGAACACAGGGCCATCTGTCTCACCATTCACTAGCTCTTTTTCAACTGAGACAAAAAATAATAATGCGGGGACACTGAGTCTGCTCTGTCTCCCATTGGTTACATTCCTGCAGCGCTTGTGAACTGTCGTGACAGAAAGCCTTTACTTTAAAGGCTGTGTGTGTGTTGTTTGAATAGTAGAGGGGTGTGTGTGTGTGGTAGTGTGACCGTGTGTGTGTGTGCCTGTGTCGTTGTAGTGTGTGGGTGTGTGTGTGTGTGTGTGTGTGTGTGTAGTGTGTGTTGTGTGTGTGTGTGTGTGTGAGATGTGTGGTGTGTGGCTTATATTATGCATGCCTGTCCATTTGCTGACTGCATCAGGCCTGTGGTGCTATTGTGGGGCGTGACGATTGAGTGAGTCAAGTAAAGTAAAAAGCCCTCACCGAGGAACAAATGTTCCTCTATCTTAAGTGTAAAGGACACTTGGTCAGTGTTTAAAAACAGAGCCTTGCATGCTTTAACATGGTGAGAAGTAGCATTGCTGTTTTTCGCTCCCCCTCTCCACTCTGGACCGCTCTATTGACAAACAACATGACAAAACTGGCCCCCTATTCTATTGTACACTACTTTCCCCCTCAAATTGGCGCCTGGTCAAACAGTAGTGCACTATATAGGGAATAGAGGTGCCATTTTAAACGCATCCAGAACACTCTGGCTTCAATACCAATAGCCAGGTGGAAGAATTGTCATTGTTTGTATCCATCCAAAACAGGTTAGCTCTAGTCAACAAGTCCTGACATATAGAGGCTAACAGTGTGTGCTGTAAATACCCAGCAGCCAAGTGGGCAGCCGGTCTGAAAGGCTCTGCACCTCAGTGCTAAAGGTAGTCACTACAGGAACCCTGAGTTACCGAATCCCGGGCTGTATTCAAACTGTACCACGTGATCGGTGAGTCCCACTAGGCGCGCACAATTGCTCAGGTTCTCGTCGGGTTACGGGGAGGGTTTGGCGGGTCACATGTAGACAGTCATTGTAAAATAGAATTTATTCTTAACTGACTTGCCTTAGGTAAATAATAAAAATTTGTCCTCCATAACTTAATTTAACCTTTTAGTTATACAAGGTATTCTCATTGCAGATCAAAATCTATGCTGTGAGACAGACCTATATACAACCTAAGTTACTCTACGCTTAGGCACCATAAATAGAACAGAACCGAACTTTCAACTTTCTAATTTGGCATCACTGATACAAGAATTCGAAACAGGATCACAAGATGTTTAAAATACGCGGCTAACCAGTAAGAATCCGTAGTACCCACCCAAAAACACAAAGGGTTCCATGAGAGCTAAAAACGGCTAACCATAAGTTACTGATAGTACCCCACTTCAAAACACCAAAGGGTTCATGGATGTTAAAGAGGTGGCCTAACCAGTATGTAGGTTACTTGATAGTACCCACCCAAAAACAACAAAGCCGGTTCCTGTTGATGATCAAATAGCTAACAGTAAGTTACTGATAGTACCCACCCCAAAACACAAAGGGTCGCATTGATGATAAATAGCTAACCATTAATTACTTGATAGTAGCCACCCAAAACACAAAGGGTTTCCATGATGTTTTAAAACGGCTAAACCAGTAAGTTACTGATGTAACCACCCCAAACACAAAGGTTCCTGATGTTAAAATGGACTAACCAGTAAGTTACTGATAAGCTACCCACCCAAAACACAAGGGTTCCATGATTGACTAAAAGGTAAGTAACCATTAATACTGATAGTACGCCACCCAAAACACAAAAAGGTCCATGGATGAATAAAACGGGCTAACCAGAAGTTTACTGATAGTACCCACCCAAACACAAAGGGTTCATCGATTGATTAAAAATGGCTAACCAGTAAGTTACTGATCGTTGAATAGTTACCCACCCAAAACCACAAAGGGTTCCATTGATGGATAAAATAGCTACATCTAATACTGATAGTACCCACCCAAAAACACAAAGGTTCCATGATCGTTATAAATGGCTAACCAGTAAGTTTACTGACGAGTACCCAATCAAAACACAAAGCGGTTCCATGATGTTTAAAATGGCTACCAGTTAAGTATACTGATAGTACCACCCAAAACACAAGGGTGCCATCGATTTAAAATGAGCTCAACCAGTAAGTTATCTCGATAGTACCACACCAAACACAAAGGGTTCCGTGATTAAAATAGGGCTAACAAGTGAAGTTACTGATAGTACCACCCCAAACACAAAGGGTTCCATGATGTAATAGGCTAACCAGGAAGTTACTGTAGTACCCACCCAACAACCCAAAGCTGTTCATGATTATTAAATGGCTAACCGTAAAGTTACTGATGTACCACCTCAAAACAACAAGGTATCCCTGATGATTACAATGGCTAACCATGAACCACTTCAGGGTAATAAGCATTGTCCCCAGTGGTGTTGTGTTAATGTAGGCTGAACTAATGATTAGCTCACCAGACTTCACCTTGCCTGCATCCCAACATTGCCATTTAGTGCACTTCTTTGACAGGTGTCAAGGGAGTAGTGCAAATATTAGGAATAGGGTGCCCATTTTGGACTACACCTTACATGGAAGCATCCTTTTCATGTTGAAAAACAGGAAACATTATCACCACACCTGGAAACAATATTGAGCTGATATAGGCACTTCATCAGAACTCTTTCATCTACTATAGCGTACCGGATTATAGGGGGGGTTTGTAGTTCATTATCAATGTGATGCTCCGGTTCATTACAACTATGTAAACTCCTCAACGTATCTTATTTATATTATTAACCTTTATTATAACTGGCAAGTTCAGTTAAGACACAATTCTCTATTTACGATGACGGCCTAGGAACGGCTGGGTTACTGCCTTGTCAGGGGCAGAACGACAGATTCTTTACCTTGTCAGCTCAGGGGATTCGATCTAGCAACCTTTCGGGTACTGGCCCAACGCTCTAACCAATAGGCTACCTGCCGTATGGACAATAATGATTGGATAAACTCAGTGGTGGATTTACTCGATTGATTTAGAACTAAGCCTAGCTACAATAGTAAAAACGGGGCCCATTCACTTGGCTACCTTCACAGTAGTAAACATAGAGCCCCTAGACCTTACAATGTGTTTCTACAGCATCAGCTCAGAATCACAACAACTACCCTCTTGTCTACCCAACCCCACTCCCTCTCACCTAGATCAACACAACACACCACACACACACACACACACACACACACACACACACCCACACACACACACACACACCACACACCACACACACACAACAACACACACACACACCAACACACACAACAACTTCTCCAAAAATGACCCTTCGCAGACGCAAAGAGCACCTCTATCCACTGACTGTGCTGGGAATGAAGCATCTCACTCCCCCTACCACTGCTCTCCCTACTGTTGGCAGAGCGCCCGGGCTAAAAGCTGCTCTCAGTTAAGATATATGGTATGAGATTATCGTAGAGAATGACTGAGATCAGATAATTAGGATAACATGATTATAATGACTCCTAAAAACACCAATCCATTAGGACGTACCACAAAGACACAACAAACACAGAGGAGAATGAACAAGCTCTAACAACTAGCCACTTCTCAGAGATACTATGTGGATAAGTTAGCTAGACTAGGTCTAAATGTTACCGCCAGAAATGTTGCATGAGTGTTGGCTGTATCAGAGCTTTGTGCTTCAACAAGCATAGCATTTTGTAAAAATGTAACTTGCACAGGGGAAATTTGACTAAGCTGGAGCCCTAATATTTCTTATTCTAATAAAGATGTGGGAGATCATGAAACAAAGAGAACCAGAGACTGTGAAAATGCTTCATCCACATTTCACTGACAGTGAGAGAGAGAGAGAGAATGTCCTCTGTCAGATTGAAGTGTCAAAGGTGGCTCAGTAGCCCTACTTCACTGCTACAATGAACACTGTCGGGAAGTCCAGACACAAATGCTAACTAACGCTGTTTTTTCAGCCAATATCTATCCCGCCTTTGTGACTTGTTGCCTATACAAGTACACTAACATGAACATTTTGAAAGGTATGAATAAGCAAGGTAAAAATAAATACAAAATGCCTTCGCGAGGAAATCGATTCGAAAAGACAGATAAAAACATCCACGTTTTGGCCTACATAGAAACAAAGTGAACCACACAATGCTTCCATCATTCCTATATAAAACAAGTCTGTCTGTGCATCGTTTGTGAACCAGCTTATTTTCACACAGCGTCTCATCTCAGGAGAGACCTCCAAGGCAGTTGAATCACAATGTTGTTTCCTTCTAAAGAGACATTCTAACATTCTATAGAATTCCCACATAGAACTTTAGATCTTCCTCTTTGGACCCATACAAAGGGAATGGCTACCCAGGAACCATAATCACCGGGTCCTTGTAGGAAAATAAAGCACTTTGTAGTTCCAGGAGTAATAATTTTTTCATCAAAACAACAAAACCCCCAAAGAACCCTTTTATTTTGCATATTATTTTAGGCCTAAACCAGGAAGCTAAGTCATCGAGAAATATATTTTACAATACAGACTTCAATCCTTTTAATTTTTAAAAAATATATTTAAGTGTGTAAAGTCTATACTTTGTTGCTTTACTAGTGCTTCAGTGCAGCACCCACCGACCGATCGTCACAGCTCCCTCCACAAACCTGCCATACCCTTTTAAGACAACCCCCACCGCAGCGTTACTTACAACCATCAGAGCATATGTAGGTTAGGCTCTCCACGCTCCAGCTGAAGTGGGACACTACTACACAGTCCTGTGTGCTGACGCAGACCAAATGGCAACACTATTCCCTCTTATAATGCACTACTTTAGACCAGAGTCAATAGACTCTGGCACCCTATTCCCCATTACAGTGCACCACTTTAGACCAGGGTCCTGAGTGTCTGTAGTGTGTGTTATGTGTATCATTTACCACCATGACAACACAAAACACACAGACACACAACCACGTACCACACAGTGACACACACGTACACAAACAGAGATCAGGAAACCCCTATTCTGTGACAAGATTCACCTGAGAGCACTACAATTATGAATCAGCACTGAACCCAAGGTTCTATGGAAGAACTCTGTCCATGTTCACACCATTATAATGATATACATCATGAAGGGTTTTAGGGTCATGGAGAGGTGGTACTACTATATTACTACTAGAGTCGGACCGATTAATCGGAATGGCCGATTAATTAGGGCCGATTTCAAGTTTTCATAACAATCGGAAATCGGTATTTTGGACACAGATTTGACCGGATTTGTTACACCTTTTTTAACCTAGGCAAGTCAGTTAAGAACATATTCTTATTTTCAATGACGGCCTAGGAACGGTGGGTTAACTGCCTCGTTCAGGGCAGAACGACAGATTTTACCTTGTCAGCTCGGGGATCAATCTGCAACCTTACAGTTAACTAGTCCAACGCTCTAACCACCTGCCTTACATTGCACTCCACGAGGAGCTGCCTGTTACGCGATGCAGTAAGAAAGCCAGGTAAGTTGCTAGCTAGCATTAAACTTAATCTTATAAAAAACAATCAATCATCAATCCATAACATAGTAACTACACATGGTTGATAATATTACTAGTTATCTAGCGTGTCCTGCGTTGCCATATAATCGATGCGGCTGCGCATTCGCGGAAAAATGACTGTCGTTGCTCCAACGTGTACCTAACCATAAACATCAATGCTTTTCTTAAAATCAATACACAAGAGTTAATAATTTTTAAATGCATATTAAAGAAATCCAGGTTAGCAGGCAATATTAACCAGGTGCAATATGTGTCACTTCCTTATTCGTCATGCACGCAGATGTCAGGATATATGCGATAATATTAAAGTTTTGTTTTCGAAATGATAAGTTTCCGGATTCGACCATATTAAATGACCTATAGGCTCGTATTTCTGTGTGTTATTATGTTATAATTAAGTCTTGATTTGATATTTGATAGAGCAGTCTGACTGCAGCGATGGTAGGGTAGCAGCAGGCTCGTAAGCATTCATTCATACAGCACTTTCGTGCGTTTTGCCAGCAGCTCTTCACTGTGCTTCAAGCATTGCGCTGTTTATGACTTCAAAGCCTATCAACTCCCGAGTTAGGCTGTGTAACCAATGTGAAATGGCTAGCCTAGTTAGCGGGGTGCGCGCTAATAGCGTTTTCAAACGTCACTCGCTCGAGACTTGGAGTAGTTGTTCCCCTTTGCTCGCATGGGTAATGCTGCTTGCGAGGTGGGTGTGTCGATGTGTTTCCTGGTTCGAGCCAGTAGGAGCGGGGAGAGGGAGGAAGCTATCTCTTTACACTGGCAATACTAAGTGCCAATAAGAACATCCAATAGCAAATGTATATGGAATACAAATCGTATAGAGAGAAATAGTCCTATAAATTACTAATAACTACAACCTAAAACCTCTTACCTTGGAATATTGAAGTCTCATGTTAAAAGGACCACCAGCTTTCATATGTTCTCATGTTCTGAGCAAGGAACTTAACGTTAGCTTTTTTACATGGCACATATTGCACTTTTACTTTCATCTCCCAACACTTTGTTTTTGCATTATTTAAACCAAATGAACATGTTTCATTAATTTATTTGAGGCCAAGTTGGTTGTTTATTGATGTGATATATAAAGTTAAATAAGTTTCATTCAGTATTGTTGTAGATGTCATTATTACAAATAAATAAATAAAAATGACCGATTATCGGTATCTGGCTTTTTTTTGGTCCTCCAATAATTGTATCGGTATCGGCGTTGAAAAATCATAATCGGTCGACCTCTAATATACATGATGTATTAGGGTAATGAAGAAGGTGGTACTACTATATTACTACATGATGTATTAGGTCATGGAGAGGGGTACTACTATATTACTACATGATGTATTAGGTCATGGAGAGGAGGTACTACTATATTACTACATGATGTATTAGGGTCATGGAGAGAGGTACTACTATATACTACATGATTTATTAGGGTCATCAGAGAGGAGGTACTATAATTACTACATGATGTATTAGGGTCATGGAGAGGAGGTACTATATATTACTAGATGATGTATTAGGGTCATGGAGAGGTGGTACTACTATATTACTACATGATGTATTAGGGTCATGGAGAGGAGGTACTACTATATTACTACATGATGTATTAGGGTCAGGAGAGGGACTACTATATTATACAATGATGTATTAGGGTCATGGAAGAGGTACTACTATATTACTACATGATGTATTAGGGGTTTTTCATGGAGAAGGTGGTACTACTTATACATGATGTATTAGGGTCATGGAGAGGAGGTACTACTATAATTACTACATGATGTATTAGGGTATGGAGAGGAGAGGTACTATATATTACTAACATGATGTATTAGGGTCATGGAGAGGAGGTACTACTATACATATGATGTATATAGGGTCATGGAGAGTGAGGTACTACTATATTACTACATGATGTTAATAGGGTCATGGGGAAGGTGGTACTCATATTACTACATGATGTATTAGGGTCATGGAGAGGGGTACTACTATATTATACATGATGTATATAGGGTCATGGAGAGGTGGTTACATACTATATTACTACATGATGTATTAGGGTCATGGAGAGGTGGTAACTACTATATTACTACATGATGTATTAGGGTCATGGAGAGGTGGTAACTACATATTTAATTCATGCACCTTATTTAGGGAACCCTAATACATCATGTAGTAATTAGAGGTCGACCGATTATGATTTTTCAACGCCGATACCGATACCAATTATTGGAGGACCAAAAAAGCCGATACCGATTAATCGGTCGATTTTTATTTATTTATTTGTAATAATGACAATTACAACAATACTGAATGAAAACTTATTTTAACTTAATATATACATCAATAAAAACCAACTTGGCCTCAAATAAATAATGAAACATGTTCAATTTGGTTTAAATAATGCAAAAACAAAGTGTTGGAGATGAAAGTAAAAGTGCAATATGTGCCATGTAAAAAAGCTAACGTTTAAGTTCCTTGCTCAGAACATGAGAACATATGAAAGCTGGTGGTTCCTTTTAACATGAGACTTCAATATTCCAAGGTAAGAGGTTTTAGGTTGTAGTTAATATAGTATTTATAGGACTATTTCTCTCTATACGATTTGTATTCCATATACATTTGACTATTGGATGTTCTTATAGGCACTTTAGTATTGCCAGTGTAAAAGTATAGCTTCCGTCCCTCTCCCCGCTCCTACCTGGGCTCGAACCAGGAACACATCGACAACACCCACCCKCGAAGCAGCATTACCCATGCAGAGCAAGGGGAACAACTACTCCAAGTCTCAGAGCGAGTGACGTTTGAAACGCTATTAGCGCGCACCCCGCTAACTAGCTAGCCATTTCACATYGGTTACACCAGCCTAACTCGGGAGTTGATAGGCTTGAAGTCATAAACAGCGCAATGCTTGAAGCACAGTGAAGAGCTGCTGGCAAAACGCACGAAAGTGCTGTATGAATGAATGCTTACGAGCCTGCTGCTACCTACCATCGCTCAGTCAGACTGCTCTATCAAATATCAAATCATAGACTTAATTATAACATAATAACACACAGAAATACGAGCCTTAGGTCATTAATATGGTCGAATCMGGAAACTATCATTTCGAAAACAAAACGTTTAATATTATCGCATATATCCTGACTCTGCGTGCAATGAACGTAAGGGAAGTGACACAATTGCACCTGGTTAATATTGCCTGCTAACCTGGATTTCTTTAAATATGCAGGTTTAAAAATATATACTTCTGTGTATTGATTTTAAGAAAAGCATTGATGTTTATGGTTAGGTACACGTTGGAGCAACGACAGTCCATTTTCCGCGAATGCGCACCGCATCGATTATATGCAACGCAGGACACGCTAGATAAACTAGTAATATTATCAACCATGTGTAGTTAACTAGTGATTATGATTGATTGATTGATTGTTTTTTATAAGATAAGTTTAATGCTAGCTAGCAACTTACCTTGGCTTCTTACTGCATTCGCGTAACAGGCAGGCTCCTCGTGGAGTGCAATGTAAGGCAGGTGGTTAGAGCGTTGGACTAGTTAACTGTAAGGTTGCAAGATTGAATCCCCGAGCTGACAAGGTAAAAATCTGTCGTTCTGCCCCTGAACRAGGCAGTTAACCCACCGTTCCTAGGCCGTCATTGAAAATAAGAATGTGTTCTTAACTGACTTGCCAAGTTAAATAAAGGTGTAACAAAAATCCGGTCAAATCTGTGTCCAAAAATACCGATTTCCGATTGTTATGAAAACTTGAAATCGGCCCTAATTAATCGGCCATTCCGATTAATCGGTCGACCTCTAGTAGTAATATAGTAGTACCACCTCTCCATGACCCTAAAACACCTTCATGATGTATATCATTATAATGGTGTGAACATGACAGAGTTCTTCCATAGAACCTTGGGTTCAGTGCTGATTCATAATTGTAGTGCTCTCAGGTGAATCTTGTCACATGATAAGGGGTTTCAACTATCTCTGTTTGTGTACGTGTGTGTACGTGTGTGTACGTGTGTGTGTGTCTGTGTGTTTGTGTGTGTCATGGGGTAACAATGAATACACATACACACACTACAGACACTCAGGACCCTGGTCTAAAGTTGTGCACTGTAATGGGAATAGGGTGCCAGAGTCCTATTGACTCTGGTCTAAAGTAGTGCATTATAAAGGGARTAGTGTGCCATTTGGTCTGCGTCAGCACACAGGACTGTGTAGTAGTTCCCACTTCAGCTGGAGTGTTGGAGCCTAACCTACATATGCTCTGATGGTTGTAAGTAACCTGCGGTGGGGTTGTCTTAAAGGGTATGGGCAAGGTTTGTGGAGGGAGCTGTGACGATCGGTCGGTGGTGCTGCACTGAAGCACTAGAAAGCAACAAAGGTATAGACTTTACACACTTAAATATATWWWWWAAAAAATTAAAGGTTGAAGTCTGTATTGTAAAATATATATTCTCGATGACTTAGGCTTCCTGGTTAGGCCTAAATAAATGCAAAATAAAAGGGTTCTTTGGGGGTTATTTTGTTTGATGAAAAAATTATTACTCCTGGAACTACAAAGTGCTTTATTTTCCTACAAGGACCAGCTGATTATGGTTCCTGGGTAGCCATTCCCTTTGTATGGGTCCAAAAGGAAGATCTAAAGTTCTATGTGGGAATTCTATAGAATGTTAGAATGTCTCTTTAGAAGGAAACAACATTGTGATTCAACTGCCTTGGAGGTCTCTCCTGAGATGAGACGCTGTGTTGAAAATAAGCTGGTTCACAAACGATGCACAGACAGACTTGTTTTTATAAGGCATGATGGAAGCATTGTGTGGTTCACTTTGTTTCTACTGTAGGCCAAAACGTGGATGTTTTTATCCGTCTTTTCTAATCGATATTCCTCCGAAGGCATTTTTTATTTATTTTTTTACCTTAGCTTATTCAATACCTTTCAAAATGTTCATGGTTAGTGTACTTGTATAGGCAGACAAGGCACAAAGGCGGGATAGATATTGGCTGAAAAAACAGCGTTAGTTAGCATTTGGTCTGGACTTCCAGACAGTGTTCATTGTAGCAGTAGAAGTAGGGCTACTGAGCCACCGTTGACACTTCAATCTGACAGAGGACATTCTCTCTCTCTCTCYCACTGATCAGAAATGTGGATGAAGCATTTTCACAGTCTCTGGTTTCTCTTTGTTTTCATGAATCATCCCACATCTTTATAGAATAAGAAATATAGGGGCTCCAGACTGTAGTCACATTTYCCCTGTGCAAGTTACATTTTTACAAATGCTATAGCTTGTTGAAGCACAAAGCTCTGAATACAGCCAACACTCAAGCCAACATTTGGCGGAAACAATTAGACCTAGTCTTGCAACTAAACTTCCACATAGTATCTCTGAGAAGTGGCTAGTTGTTAGAGCTGTGTTATTCTCCTCTGTTGTTGTTGTGTCTTTGTGTAGCGTCCTAATGGATTGTGTTTTTAGGAGTCATTATAATCATGTTATCCTATATTATCTGATCTCATCATTCTCTCTACAGATAATCCTCCATCGCTAATATTCTTAACTGAGAGCAGCTTTTAGCCCGGGCCGCTCTGCCCACAGTAGGAAGCAGTGGTAGGGGAGTGAGATGCTTCATTCTCCAGCACAGTCAGTGGATACAGGTGCTCTTTGACGTCTGCGAATGGTCATTTTTGGAGAAGTGTGTGTGTGTGCGTGTGTGTGTGTGTGTGTGTGTGTTGTGTTGTGTTGTGTGATCTAGGTGAGAGGAAGTGGGTTGGGGTAGCAAGAGGGTAGTTGTGTGTGATTCTGAGCCTGATGCTGTAAGAAACACATTGTTAAGGTCTAGGGGCTCTATGTTTACTACTGGTGAAGGTAGCCAAGTGAATGGCCCGTTTTTACAATTGTAAAGCTAGGCTTAGTTCTAAATCAATCGAGTAACAACACACTGAGTTATCCAATCATTATCTGTCCATATACGGCAGGTAGCCTATTGGTTAGAGCGTTGGGCCAGTAACCCGAAAGGTTGCTAGATCGAATCCCCGAGCTGACAAGGTAAAAATCTGTCGTTCTGCCCCTGAACAAGGCAGTTAACCCACCGTTCCTAGGCCGTCATCGTAAATAAGAATTTGTTCTTAACTGACTTGCCCAGTTAAATAAAGGTTAAATAAATAAAAGTATACATTGAGGAGTTTACATAGTTGTAAATGAACCAGAGCATCACATTGATAATGAACTAAACCCCCCCTATATCCGGTAGCCTATAGTAGATGAAAGAGTTCTGATAATAGCCTATATCAGGTCAGATATTGTTTCCAGGGTGATGATGATTGTTTCCTGTTGTGTTCAACATGAAAGGGTGCCTTCCATGTAAGGRGTGTATCCCAAATGGCACCCTATTCCCTATATAKTGCACTACTTCCCTTTGGACCCTGGTCAAAAGAAGTGCACTAAATGGCAATTTGGGATGCAGGCAAGGTGACTCTGGGTGAGGCTATCATTAGTTCAGCTACATTAACACAACACCACTGGGACAACTTTATTACCCTGAATGGTTTCAATGGTTAGCCATTTTAACATCATGGAACCCTTTGTGTTTTG
>NC_036851.1:50160179-50166017 GCF_002910315.2 Salvelinus sp. IW2-2015
AGGTGGTACATCAGTAACTTACTGGTTAGCCATTTTAATATCATGGAACAGCTTTGTGTTTTGGGTGGGTATACAGTAACTTACTGTTAGCCGTGTTTTAAATCTATGGAACCTCTTTGTGTTTGGGTGTGGTACTATCAGTAACTTACTGTTAGCCCGTTTTATATCAGGGAACCCTTTGTGTTTTGGTGGGTACTATCAGTAACTTACTGGTTAGCCTATTTTAACATCATGGAACCCTTTGTGTTTTGAGGTGGGTACTATCAGTAACTTAATGGTTAGCTATTTTAAACATCATGGAACCCTTTGTGTTTTGATGGGTACTGTCAGTAAACTTACTGGTTAGCCATTTTAACATCATGGAACCCTTTGTGTTTTTGGGTGGGTACTATCAGTATTAATGGTAGCTATTTATCATCATGGAACCCTTTGTGGTTTTGGGTGGGTACTATCAAGATCAGACTTACTGGTTAGCCCATTTTTAACATCATGAACCCTTTGTGTTTGGGTGGGTACTATCAGTAACTTACTGGTTAGCCGTTTTATTCATCATGGATCCTTTTTGTGTTTTGGGTGGGTACTATCAGTAACTTAATGGTTAGCTATTTTATCAATCATGGAACCTTGTGTTTTGGGTGGGTACTATCAGTAACTACTGGTTAGCCATTTTAACATCATGGAACCTTTGTGTTTGGGGTGGTGTACTATCCAGTAACTTACTGGTTGCCGTTTTACATCATGGAAACCCTTTGTGTTTTGGGTGGGTACTATCAGTAACTTAATGTTAGCTATTTTATCATTCATGGAACCCTTTGTGTTTTGGGGTGGGTACTATCAGTAACTTACTGGTTTAGCTATTTTCATCACAGGAACCCTTTGTGTTTTGGGTGGGTACTATCAAGTAATCTACTGGTTAGGCCATTTTAACATCATCGAACCCTTTGTGTTTTGAGTGGGGTACTATCAGTAACTTAATGGTTAGCCGTTTTTATCATCATGGAACCCTTTGTGTGTTTTGGGTGGGTACTATCGTATATCTTACTGGTTAGCCGCGTATTTTAACATCTTGTGATCCTGTTTGATTCTTGTACAGTGATGCCAAATTAAAAGTTGAAAGTTCGGTTCTGTTCTATCTTATGGTGCTAAGGTAGAGTACTTAGGTTGTATATAGGTCTGTCTCACAGCATAGATTTGATCTCAATGAGAAATACCTTGTATAACTAAAGGTTAAATTAAGTATGGAGGACATTTTTATTATTTATCTAGGCAAGTCAGTTAAGAATAAATTCTTATTTTACAATGACTGCCTACACCCGGCCAAACCCTCCCTAACCCGGACGAAACCTGAGCAATTGTGCGCGCCTAGTGGGACTCCCGATCACGGTCAGTTTGAATACAGCCCGGGATCGAACCAGGGTCTGTAGTGACACCTTAGCACTGAGGTGCAGAGCCTTTAGACGCTGCCCACTTGGCTGTTGGGTATTTACAGCACACACTGTTAGCCTATATGTCAGGACTTGTTGAACTAGAGCTAACCTGTTTGATGGAGACAAACAATGACATCTTCCACCTGGCTATTGGTATTGAAGCCATGAGTGTCTGGATGCGTCTTAAAATGGCACCCTATTCCCTATATAGTGCACTACTGTTTGACCAGGGCCAATAGGGAAGTAGTGTACAATGTAGGGAATAGGGGGCCATTTTGGTATGTTGTCTCTGTCAATAGAGCGGTCCAGAGTGGAGAGGGGGAAGCAGAAAACATGCAATGCTACTTCTCACAGTTAAACAGCAAGGCTCTGTTTTTAACACTGACCAGTGTCTTTACACTTAAATAGAGGACATTGTTCCTGGTGAGGGCTTTACTTACTTCACTCACTCATCGTCACCCCACAATAGCACACACAGGCTATGCATAGCATGGACAGGCATGCATAATATACACACACACCACACACCACACACACACACACACACACACACACACACACACACACACACACACACACACACACCCACACACTACAACGACACAGGCACACACACACACACACACCACACACACACACCCCTCTACTAGTTCAAACAACACACACACAGCCCTTTAAGTAAAGGCTTTCTGTCACACATTCACAAGCGCTGCAGGAATGTAACCATGGGAGCAACAGAGAGACTCAGTGTCCCCATTATTATTTTTTGTCTCAGTTGAAAGAGCTAGTGATGGTGAGACAGATGGGCCCTGTGTTTTACTGTGTAAGCCCATCGTCACTGAAACACCAACGACAACAACACATTTCCTTCAATCGGAACGTCAACAGTCACAATGCCGCCGGCGATGACTCACCCAGTGGGCGTCACACAGGCGTTAGGTTAAGGGCTTGCTTGCTTCGCGTTGTAAAGACAGCCATTCGTAGGAATAAATGTCTTAGTATTGATTTCACCGGGCGTGGCAAGGAGGTTGGTAATATTGGACTAATGTGTAAATCTTTAGAAAAATACAAGAGGTTCTATATAGCCTACACTACACCATTTAATGAAAAGACAGAAAAAATCAAAGATGGCATTCAAAGAGGGATTCAGTTTTACAAGTATGTTTGCAGCAGTAGTGAAGTAAATGCTTTGAAATTGCCAAATAGGAACAATTCAAGTAACTTTGGTTAATCAATGGAGTCAAAGACAGTTTACAGTCCTACGATCAGACACCTAGGTATTTGCAGTTTGTCACATATTTAAGTCAGAGACGTCAATCAGAAGTAGTGATGTGTGGTACCAGTAGCGGGCAGGCGAGGGCAGACGACAGGTTGAAGTAGCATGCTATTGTAGTCTTATGGCATTGTATTTAAGAGCAATGAGGCCATAACTATAATAGCGGTGACTAGGTAGGTAAATCTCCAGTAGAGACAGTCCGTACAGTAGGAGGCCTCAAGATAAAGACAGTTAGCAGTGGTTTAGGTCCTATTTGATACTGATCGCAATTGAAGTTCACTAGGATGTTTATACGCAGTCCAGCTCAGGTTTTTAGATGGTTTTTCATTTGCCAATTCCACTGATTTAGCTGTGCTGTTCAGTGGGCAGATGCTCAGGGCTAGGGGGTTTAGAGGGCAGTGCCAGGCTAGGGGGGTTTAAGGGCAGTGCAAGGGCCAGGGGGGTTCAGAGGGCAGTGCAGGGCTAGGGGGGTCAGAGGGCATGCCAGGGCTAGGGGGGTTCAGAGGCAGTGCCAGGGCTAGGGGGGTTAGTAGGGACAGTGCAGGGCTAGGGGGCTTTAGAGGGGCAGTGCTCAGGGCTAGGGGGTTAGAGGGCAAGTGCCAGGGCTGGGGGTTGCAGGCAGGGCAGGAGTGCCAGGGCTAGGTGGGGTTTAGAGGGCAGTGGCCAGGGCTAGGGGGTTTAGAGGGCAGTGCCGAGGGCTAGGGGGGTTACGAGGGCAGTGCCAGGGCTTCTAGGGCGTTTGTGAGGGTCAGTGCCAGGGCTGGGGCGTTTGGAGGCAGGGCTAGGGGTTTAGAGGGCAGTGCCAGGGCTAGGGGGGTTTAGAGGGCAGTGCAGGGCTAGGGGGTTAGAGGGCAGTGCCAGGGCTGGGGGGTTTGAGGCAGGGCTATGGGGGCTTTGAAGGGCAGTGGCAGGCGCCTATGGGGGTTTAGAGGGCAGTGCCAGGGCTAGGGGGTTTAGAGCAGTGCAGGACTAGGGGGGTTTAGAGGTGCAGTGCCAGGGCTAGGGGTTTAGAGGGCAATGCCAAGGGCTTGGGGGGTTTGAGGGCAGCGGGCTAGGGGGTTTAGAGGCAGTGCCAGGGCTAGGGGGGTTAGAGGGCAGTGCAGGGCTAGGGGCGGTTAGAGGCAGTGCAGGGCTAGGGGGCTAGAGGGGGGCGGAGGGCAGTGCCAGGCTAGGGGGTTTAGAGGGCAAGTGCCCAGGGCTAGGGGGGTTTCAGAGGGCATGCCAGGCTTAGGGGGGTTTAGAGGGCAGTGCCAGGCTAGGGGGTTTAGAGGGCAGTGCCAGGGCTAGGGGGGTTTTAGAGGGCCAGTGCCAGGGCTAGGGGGGTTTAGAGGGCAGTGCCGGGCTTTGGGGTTTAGAGGGCTAAGGTGCCCAGTGGTAGGGGGGTTTTAGAGGGCAGTGCCAGGGCTAGGGGGGTTTTAGAGGGCAGTGCCAGGGCTAGGGGGGTTAGAAGGGCAGTGCCAAGGGCTCAGGGGGGTTTAGAGGGAGTGCCAGGCTAGGGGGGTTTAGGAGGGCAAGTGGCCAGGGCTAGGGGGCTTTAGAGGGCAGTGCCAGGCTTGGGGGTTTTAGAGGCAGTGCAGGGCTAGGGGGTTTGAGGGCCAGTGCCAGGGCTGGGGGGTTTCAGAGGGCAGTGCAGGGCTAGGGGGTTTAAGAGGGCAGGGCTAGGGGGGTTTAGAGGGCAGCCAGGGTCCTAGGGGGGTTTAGAGGGCCAGTGCCAGGGCTAGGGCGGTTTAGAGGCAGTGCAGGCTAGGGGGGGTCAGTAAAGGGCTGGGTTAGAAGGGAAGTGCAGGGCTAGGGGGGCTTTAGAGGGCAGTGTCCAGGCTAGGGGGGTTTAGAGGAGCAGTGCCAGGGCTAGGGGGGTTTAGAGGCCTGTGATGTTTAATATCTATTCTAACATATTTTGCTTGTTTGGACCATTCAGAAAACAGCTGTTTCTAAAGCTGTGTTCTGGTATAGAGAGGCGGGAGCACCAAAGCTCATGACATCTGTAAAGTCGGTTTCAGAGTATGTTAAACCTTTCTAACGGACACACGTTCCGCTGCCGGGAACACCCCACAACATCGTGTGGTTAGCTATTTTATCATCATGGAACCCTTTGTGTTTTGGGTGGGTACTATCAGTAACTTACTGGTTAGCCATTTTAACATCATAGAACCCTTTGTGTTTTGAGTGGGTACTATCAGTAACTTAATGGTTAGCCGTTTTATCATCATGGAACCCTTTGTGTTTTGGGTGGGTACTATCAGTATCTTACTGGTTAGCTATTTTAACATCTTGTGATCCTTTTTCATTCTTGTACAGTGATGCCAAATTAAAAGTTGAAGTTCTGTTCTGTTCTATTATGGTGCTAAGGTAGAGTACTAGGTTGTATATAGGTCTGTCTCACAGCATAGATTTGATCTCAATGAGAATACCTTGTATAACTAAAGGTTAAATTAAGTATGGAGGACATTTTTATTTATTTATCTAGGCAAGTCAGTTAAGAATAAATTCTTATTTTACAATGACTGCCTACACCCGGCCAAACCCTCCCCTAACCCGGACGACACTGAGCCAATTGTGCGCCGCCCTATGGGACTCCCGATCACGGTCGGTTGTGATACAGCCCGGGATCGAACCAGGGTCTGTAGTGACGCCTCTAGCACTGAGGTGCAGAGGCTTTAGACCGCTGCGCCACTTGGGCTGTTGGGTATTTACAGCACACGACTGTTAGCCTATATGTCAGGACTTGTTGAACTAGAGCTAACCTGTTTGATGGAGACAAACAATGACATCTTCCACCTGGCTATTGGTATTGAAGCCATGAGTGTCTGGATGCGTCTTAAAATGGCACCCTATTCCCTATATAGTGCACTACTTTTGACCAGGGCCMATAGGGAAGTAGTGTACAATGTAGGGAATAGGGGGCCATTTTGGTATGTTGTCTCTGTCAATAGAGCGGTCCAGAGTGGAGAGGGGAAGCAGAAAACATGGCAATGCTACTTCTCACAGTTAAACAGCAAGGCTCTGTTTTTACACTGACCAGTGTCTTTACACTTAAATAGAGGACATTGTTCCTGGTTGGAGGGCTTTACTTTACTTCACTCACTCATCGTCACCCCACAATACACACACAGGCTATGCATGCATGGACAGGCA
>NC_036851.1:50166042-50167636 GCF_002910315.2 Salvelinus sp. IW2-2015
GAAGCATGCATAATGATATACACACACACACACGACACACAACACAACAGCCACACACACACACCACACACACAACACACACACACCACACAACACCACACACACACACAACACAGGCACAGCACCACAACAGGCACAACACACCCACACACCACACCCCTCTACTAGTTCAAGACAGCACGACTATTTTGTGTTTTGTTGTGTTTGTTGTTGTTTCATCGATTCTGTGCCTTGAAGGTTAATATGGTTCCGTGGTCTGTCAACCGATTCATGTGATGCTTAAGTTGGCGGGGTTTGTTGGTTGCATGTGTAAGTGTAGGACTTAGCGGTGGGGAGTGCTGTGGGGACATGATGGAGGAGATGTTGTGTTGTCGATGTGGGTCGGGCCCACATGGAGTATGGGATGGCTTTTTGTCTCAGTTGAGAAGGGAGGAGGAGAGATAGGTGAATAAGGTGAGACAAGAAGGGGGACCCTGTGTTTTAGAACTGTGAGGGACGGGAGAGACGCACGCAGATGTAGACACGAACACGCAAGCAGACAACACACATTCCTGTCAAGTCGGAACGTCAACAGTCACAACATGCCAGCCGGCGATGACTCACCCGTGCGTCACAGCAGCTTGAGGTTTTAAGGGTTAGGCTTTCTGTCACACATTTCACAAGGCTGCAGGAATGTAACCACTGGGAGCACAGAGAGACTCAGTGTCCCCCATTATTATTTTTTGTCTCAGTTGAAAGAGCTAGTGATGGTGAGACAGAATGGGCCCTGTGTTTTACTGTGAAGCCCATCGTCACTGAACACCAACGACAACACACATTCCTTCAATCGGAACGTCAACAGTCACAATGCCGCCGGCGATGACTCACCCAGTGGCGTCACACAGCGTTAGGTTAAGGGCTTGCCTTGCTTCGCCGTTGGAAAGACAGGAATTCGTAGGAATTAAATGTCTAGATTGATTTTCACCGGGCGTGGCAAGGAGGTTGGTATATTGGACTAATGTGTAAATCTTAGAAAAATACAAGAGGTTCTATATAGCCTACACTACCAACCATTTATGAAAAGACAGAAAACAATCAAAGATGGCATTCAAAGAGGGTGATGGTCAGTTTTACAAGGGTATGTTTGGCAGCATGAGTGAAGGATGCTTTGTTGCGGAATAGGAAGCCAATTCTAGATTTAACTTTGGATTGGAGATGTTTGATGTGAGTCTGGAAGGAGAGTTTACAGTCTAACCAGACACCTAGGTATTTGTAGTTGCTCACATATTCTAAGTCAGAGCCGTCCAGAGTAGTGATGTTGGACAGGCGGGCAGGTGCAGGCAGCGATCGGTTGAAGAGCATGCATTTAGTTTTACTTGTATTTAAGAGCAATTGGAGGCCACATATTAGGTGAACAATAGGTAGGTAAATAAATAAAACAACAGTAAAAAGACAGGCTATGTACAGTAGCGAGGCTACATACAGACACCGGTTAGTCAGTGGGTTTCTTGTCTATTGTATATTGATGACAATTGTAAATAGTGTCAAATACGGATGTTTTAATTTCCCGCAAGTCAACAGCTCAAGCAACGTTTTTAGATGTGTTGTTTCATTT
>NC_036851.1:50175218-50202030 GCF_002910315.2 Salvelinus sp. IW2-2015
AAGAAGTGTCTTTCAGAGCCCATAAAGATAAATTGAATTGAATCAATGCGAAGTCTCATTTATTTTAACAGCTCAGCATTTTCTCCAGTTTGAGGCCTGACCACAGTGAACTCAACCTCATCATCAAGATAGATGACTTTGACATACATTCTAAATTTGAAAGGTAGGCCGAAGTCCCATTTAAATCTGCAGTCATGTGGCGTAAAAATAGCATGTCACTTTTAGTCGAGTATAAAGATAAAGTTATGGGTTGCATCCCAAATGGCACTGTATTCCCTATGGTCCCTGATCTAAAGTAGTGCACTATATAGACACTATGGTGTCATTTGGGACAGAAGCCTATATCTCTCACCGGTCACCATTGCTTTTCTTGATTTAAAGGGTGGTGAATGTATCCCTGCCATTGGCAACACGTAACAACGGGACTCTGCACACATTGGTTTATGTACACAAGTTTGGAGTGTCTCCCTTGCAGGATAACCGGCAGGTCCATCATGTTGCCCAGCTCAGCACCTACATGATGTCCCGAGAAAATCTCAGCTCTGCTAAAGAGGTCCTCAAAGTAAGACAACAAAACAATTCCTCTATGTTTCAGTCTGGACTGGCAAAAKATCATCTTTAACTGCTCTGTTTGGTTGACCCATTTGATCATCTCTTTCATGGCTTCTCCTGGTCTTGCATTTTCTCAGAAACATGCTGCCACTGCTCCTCGAGTAGTAGACAGACCCATCTCTCACTGGAGGTCCCGTCTAACCCTAAACATGATGTCAGAGGACTTCACCTTCAACAGAGGGACCTTGCCAAGTGATGTCCGGCGCTACATGAGAGTGTAAGTCTCATATAAAATGTTTGTATTGTGTGAGTGTGTTTATTTTGGGAGTGGGTGTGCGCTATAAGGCCTACAGTACACTTATATAGCACARCATCGCTCACATTATGCAGAGCTAGCTACAGAGATGGTGAGAAATATTGATGTTTTGTATTTCAGATATTCTGTCTCGTGTTTTAGATTTCAGGATGAGAACAGGATGGTATATCTCCCACTTTTACATATTGATGAACTCAGCGTCAGGGTAAAGGACATGATGGTGAGATGTTACTCTTCTTGTAAATTATATTACAGTTATAAATACTAATTTCAAGAACATTAAAACATGCCTCACAAAGAGGGCTTGGAGGATACTTGTTTTTACAACATGTGTTTGTAGGAGATTAACGGCTCCACAACCAAACTACCTCTTACAATATCCTACGAAGGCCTATCGCTGAGGCAATTCCGTCTCTGGATCCACATGCAGGATGTAATGTTTTCACTGAAACGCTTTGGTTAGTTTATTACTTTAGCCCTCCTTTTAAACTACTGAGATAACAACATACGTTTGTCAACTTCTTGTAAAATAACTTGTTTTGCTTCATTTATTACAGGATTCACTGAGGTGAATATAGATGAAATCAAAGGTGTTCTYGTGGACCACAACTTGTACCTGTTAGCATTGACTACCCTGGTGACTGCATTCCATGTAAGGGATTTTCTATTAGAATTCATTCATTCTATCACAAAGATCATTTCAAATCATGTCAGCCATCTACAGTTTTCTTTGTCTAATTTTTCAGTTCATATTTGAATTCCTGGCCTTTAAAAATGACATAAGCTTTTGGAGGAAGAAGAAAAACATGGTGGGCATGTCTCGCAAAACAGGTAAGAGTGAGGGAGGAGTAAAATACATCTTTATAAATGACTAGTAATTACAAAACAGGTAAGAGTGAGGGAGGAGTAAAATACATCTTTATAATAATGCATTTCATGTTCTTATTTATGCATCCAAGTTTTCATGCCAATTTCCTAACTGAGTTAGGGAAGATGAGGTGTCAGGCTTGAAATACGTTCCAAATGGCACCCTATTCCCTCTACAGTACACTACTTTTGACCATGGTAGTGCACTACATAGGGTATAGGGTACCATTTGGGACAGATATATGGTGTTTTTGTTGATTTGTGTATCATTACTACAGATAGTTATCCAAGGCAGGCCTCTGGATAAACCCACCATCCGCCCACAAACACTACCTCCAGCAGCACACGAATCTACTGATCTACTCCCATCTACCTCRGAACTAACCCAGCTCTATCTGTTTCTCTATGCTGTTCTGTTCCAGTGCTGTGGAGATGCTTCAGCACCATAGTGATTCTCCTGAAAATGCTGGAGGAACGAAGCAGCTTGCTAGGTCTCATTCCTGTTGGAATAGGAACCACAATTGAGGTMTCTGCCATGAATCAGCAGTTTGGAAAGGATTTAGAACATCAATACAAATAATCAATGCTTTTTGCCAACCATAGCTGGGGATGGCCGAAGGTTCAGTGTTACCATACCAGATCTCATGAATTCCTTCTTCTCCCTCTATACCTATAGGTATGGAAGGTCAAAAAGGTTTCCAAAATACAGCTACAGTGGAGAACCTCTAGGTCTATAGTTCATGTAAGTATTACAAAAAAATATATTAATTGTTTATTCACGTTGTGTGCATGGAGGGCCAATGAGTATATGTTGATTTTAATTAAGAATCTGTTATTGAAAAAACWGATTGAAATAAATGTATCTTTTAGCGTTAAAAACAAACAGTAGTATAAATTCAGKATTATTCCTTTAAACTKGTTGTCTTCAGGTTGGTAAATTTGATGAATCAGAGAGAAAGACTATACAACATGACACACAGGTAAGTGCTGAATTAGTGGTATGTTTGGTTCCTCTTAACACTAATACCATAAATCAAGCAGACAACTATTTTCTAATGCAGTTCTCCATTTTCTAGGCAATGAAATGCCTGTCTTATTTAGTGTACCCTTTGTCTATTAGTGGAGCCATCTTCTCTCTGGTATACCTGAGGTATAAAAAGTAAGACAAGTCTGGAGTTTAATTGTATTTAAAATATAAATAAATAGGTTTGATGAGGACATTGATCATCAACGTATCTAATATTCAGATTTTATTTTGACAGCTACTATTCATGGTTAATCAACAGCCTTGTCAGTGGTAAGTTTACACATACTCTATCAAGCCTCCTTGGGGGTTATGTTTTGCATTTAATATCAATTGATCACACAAATACAATATTTYATGTAGATCTTTAACACTAGCCTGGTCAAGCAGACTGAACGCTGCACACACTATTTGTTGTACTGTGAAGTGAAATAGAATGTGAACTACCGAGAGATCAGGCTGGTTTCACAAGGCTACTTTTTCATGGCCAATGTGGGTTTTTTTTATTAGCAACTACAGATGTAGGATCTTAATTTGATCACTTTTGTTGCATAGAATTTTCCTGCACTGCCAAAATGCAAATTCGTGATTTACATAAATTTACTGAAAAAACACACTAACGTTATTGCACTTTACATATAGCCTACTTTTGGCCAGCTAATAGTTTAACCACCAGTCAAGCAACATGGACTAAATGTTCAAATCATGTTGCCACAGCATTATTTTGCTTTGACAATAAAAGTCAAATTAAGATCCTACATCTTGTATTAGTGGGTAATATCAATAATTCCAACTGAAACTGGGCTTYCCCCTGCAGGGATTTATGCTTTTGGATTCCTCTCTATGGCTCCTCAGCTGTTCATTAACTTCAAGGTTTGTCTTACTTTGTCCTAATTTAGAGCATAATGRGCCGTGAGTAAAATGTTCTATTTTGACACAAATCTTCACTTTCTCTTCTTGTTCTTCTTCAGTTGAAGTCCGTGGGCCATTTGCAATGGAACGTATTGATGTATAAAGTGAGTAGTAACTGTTTTATAGTATAATCCATTATTGTTGTTGTTGCAGTGATAAGCAGCTGCTTACCTAAAGTCCATCTAAAGTGTCATCAAGTTGTCTGTTCTTCTTCACATTGACACTGTGTATGCATCCCAAATGTCCCTCTATTCCATAGTGCATCCTATGGGCCCTGGTCAAAAGTAGTGCACTATGTAGGGAATAGGGTTTCATTGTGGGTGCATTCAGAGTCAGAATGAAGCACTCTTGTGCCTTCTCTTTAGGCAGTCAATACATTTGTCAACGATGTCTTCGCCTGTGTCTTCAGCACACACCCATCCCACCAGCTGGGCTGCTTCAGGGATGGATTCTGTTTCTCCTCTACCTTTACCAGAGGAGGTGGGTGGGACATAGTTCAGCTATCGTCAGTGACCCTGAAATACTCTAGACTACGTCCCAAATGGCACCCTATTCCCATATGGCTCTGGTCAAAAGTAGTGCACTTTAGAGAATAGGGTACCATTTGGGATATAGCCCTATAGTCCACTCGTTATTAGATATTTAACTTTCCATCATTCTGAGATCTATTGACCGGGATGATCAGGGTTTGGTTTCTGACAGTTAACAAAGTATGTGATCTCATTCATTTACTTCTCTATCTCCCGCCCACCCCCTGTAGGCTTTACTCTACAAACAAGACCAGATGTCGTGAGTATGGATCATGCCACCACAACCACAGGAAACTCAAAGCCCAATGATGACTGAGGTCATCACCAGAYAACAGAGTTGAATGAGGAAACATACCTGCACATGGTGGGGTTGTAAACAGCACGGGAGGCTCTCTGAGGGTGCATCAGGGTTTATTAGAAACCTTTAGTAAAGTTCAGAATTCGTTTTGTAAGTAGAGAATACAGCTTATTTTCAGTCAACCCTGTGTTGTTCATCATTAACCACTGATATTTCCATGTGTTTGAAGTTTGACCAACCCGTATGTAGCCTACAGAAGCATGAACCTTTTTTTAGTGATACATATTGATTGCTGCATTGTTAGGTTTGAGGCTTGCAAGAAAGGCATTTCACTGTACTGGTGGACATGACATTAACACTTGAAAAAGGAGGCTGCCCCTCGCCCTGCCTGCACTGCTCCATGTTACCAGATATAACCAGTATGTAGCCTACTGAAGCATAAAGCTGCCCCTTGCCCTGCCTGCACCTCTCCATATAGTCCACAAGGAGGCAGTGTTGTCAGCTCCTTGCTGTACTGTTTTCTGCTTGTTCTTTCAGTCCTCTACTTCCTGTTTGAGAATAGTACATTTATAGYTGGATGCTAAAGGGGGGGAATGAGAAACATGTACAAAAGATGGAGTAKCGTMAAGTACAGTGAACTCCTGATAAATCCAATGGCTTTGGACAGTCATATGTGAGAGCTAACCGGAACATGCACATAACCTGTATCTATCCAGGCTGTATTTSAAATGGGACGATTGAGCTACAATGCACTAATGAAGTTTTTTGCACTTATACAATGCGCACTTATCAGGAATCAACTGTACTTTTAKATAATGAAGATACTGTAAGGTCTTTAAAAATGAAGTAGGAAGRGTAGCCGGATGTTTTTGAATCACATCTTTCTACCAGGGTTTATGGAATGCCTTTCCTCTTTGAATAAATTATTACAATGAAATGATTTACCTGTATCTCTGTTGCATTGTCATGACTAACGAAAAGCATTAGCTTGCGTACACACAAAGACAATTATTTACTGTAGAGGTGCTGACCAACAGCGAATMAACTGTAAGCTATAAAAACAGACAGAGTTGCACAGTCCATACTAATACAGTCCCAGTAATCTACTGGGTAAAACACTAATGCCATGATGGCTTGAACCAGGTTTTGTAGACAAACAGTGCAATTAGTGCAGCCAATGACAAAAGTGAGGGGTGTGTCATAATTATTAGGTTGATTAGAATTAATTGAGTGAAACTGTTAYAAGACAATAGTTTACAGCACATGGAATATAAGGGGCTATTGTTATCATATGGAAACATAACTATATATTGTACATAATATTAGCATCAACATACATCAACTCCGGGGAGGGGCCAGCTGAGTGAAAGACTGTCATCTGCATATAAATAGATGAGAGAGCTTCCTACTGCCTGAGCTATGTTGTTGATGTATATTGAGAAGAGTGTGGGGGTTTTCTGACTTTATACACTGCACTCTTTGAGAGAGGTAGTTAGCAAACCAGCCCAAAGACCCCTCAGAGACACCAATACTCCTTAGCCGGCCCACAAGAATGGAATGGTCTACTGTATCAAAAGCTTTGGCCAAGTCAATAAAAATAATAGCTCAAAATTGCTTAGAATCAAGGGCAATGGTGACATCATTCAGGACCTTTAAGGTTGCAGTGACACATCCATAACCTGAGCGGAAACCAGATTGGCAATACCAGAGAGAATACTATAGACATCAAAAAACACTTTCCAAAACTTTTGATAAACAGGGCAAAATAGAAATAGGCCTATAACAGTTAGGATCAGCTTGATCTCCCCCTTAAATAAAGGATGAATCGTAGCTGCCTTCCAAGCAATGGGAACCTCCAAAGGAAAGACAGGTTAAAAGGTTTGAGACAGGCTTGGCGATGGTAGGGGCAGCAACCTTAAAGAAGAAAGGGTCTAAACCATCTGACCGGGTGTTTTTTGGGGACAAGTTTAAGGAGCTCCTTTAGCACCTTGGACTCAGTGACTGCCTGCAGGGAGAAATCTTGTTGCCGAGCAGGGGAAAAGAGGGAGAAGCATCGGGATAGTCGCGTTAGAAGGGGTGGGAGATGAGAAAATGTTGGACGGGCAAGGAGGCATGGCTGAGTCAAATAGGAATCCTGACTTAATAAAGTGGTGATTAAAGAGCTTAGCCATGTGCTTACTGTCAGTACAACCACATCATCAGCATTGAGGGACATGGGCAGCTGTGAGGAGGAGGGCTTATTCTCCAGGTATTTAACTGTTTTCCATAACTTCTTAGGGTTTGACCCACAGTGAGAGAACTGCTCCTTAAAGTAACTAACTTTGGCCTTCTGGATAGCCTGAGTGCACTTATTTCTAATTTGACTGAACGAGAGCCAGTCAGCCTGAGTATGCGTGTGCTGAGCCTTTCGCCAAATGCAATTCTTGAGGTGGAGTAACTTTCAAGATCATGGTCGAACCAGGGGTTGAACCTGTTTTTAATTCTCATTTTCTTATGGGGGCGTGTTTGTTTACAAGACCACTAAAAATATTAAAAAAGAGGGTCCAAGCATCTTCGACGAGGGGATCGAGCTGATTCTATACCATTGTTACATGTAATCTTTTGGTTCAACCATAATGCATAATAAGCATCATCAACGGGGGGATCATATTGGGTATACGCTGATGAGCTGTAGAAAGAATATCTTCATTTATAAGACTTCATAAAGAAGAGAGAAGAAAAGAAGAGAGAAGAATTGTTCAGAAGAAGGGACTGAGATCAGAATCAATATTCAGACCACTAAGTGTCAATGTTTTTAGATAGGATATCCAGTAGGCCTGCCTCTGTAGTAGTAGGATCTCCATGTTACCTCTTCTCCTTGGTAGAGCAACATGCTCAATGCCTGTGTATTTGAGGAGATAGGATGGTTAGCTTCAATAAAGTGAGRTCCTACTGGATAGTCAGTGTTCTTGCACCTGATTGAGCTGCATTGTTCAGCTATGCTTTTTTTAAATMATCTTTTCGTTTGTCCTACGTAAGTTTCACACATTAACAGCTGATGAGATAGATTACTCACTTGGTCTTGCATGAGATGATGCCCCTAACAGGGAGCTTTTCGACCTGTATATGGGTGTCTGAAAAATGATGGTTTTTTTAGTGCTATTGCACTGTGCGCATGAGCCACATTTGTAGTTCTCATTTGGAACGGGTGTCAAGAGTGTCTGAGTGGGCTCAGGGGGCAGGTCAGATCTCAGCAAGATATCTCTAATATTGTGACCACGCTTAGACCACCAGTGGGGGCTCCTTGAAGAGGTGTGCACATTTTTGGTCTGATTACAGAATATGCCAGTGTATTTTCAGGATTGCTTTCATTTTCTCCACACCTCTGGTGTACTTAGTGCAAAGACTGTTGCACTGTTTTTCTCCTTTGGTTGAGTTTTAAGTTATTCCTCTCTTGGTTTTTGAGATATTTTCATTATTGCAGCATCAAGAGTTTTGTCTTTATAGCCTCTCATTTTGAATTTATCTGTAATTTTCTTAACATTGCTGACAAAATCTGACTGGTGGCCACAGATTGGTTTAACTCTACATAACTGGCTATAGACCATTCTGGAMYGGAAGYGGATGCATACTATCCGCATGTAGCAGGGTATTGTGGTCTGTGGGTTTTGTGTTTATCGTGCCCCTTGACTTCTTCAAAATGTTGTTAGGTTACAGCTTCGTTCTAAAATGTATGAAATTGTTATTTTTGCTCATCAATCTACACACAATACCACATAATGACAAAGGCAAAATAGGGTTTTATACATTGTTGCTGGAAGAAAAAAAAGAATAATCACATTTACACAAGTTTTCAGACCGTTTACTCAGTACTTTGTTGAAGCACCTTGGCAGCGATTACAGCCTCAAGTCTTCTTGGGTATGACGCTACAAGCTCGGCACACCTGTATTTGAGTTTCTCCCATTCTTCTCTGCAGATCCTCAAGCTCTGTCAGGTTGGATGGGGAGAAAGCTGTTCATTGACTACAGCCAGCGTTCAACACCATAGTCCCTTCCAAGCTCATCACCAAACTTGGGACCCTAGGACTGAACACCTCCCTCTGCAAATGGATCCTGGACTTCCTAATGGGCCAACCCCAAGATGAGAGTAGACAACAACACCTCCGCCATGCTGACCCTCAACACAGAGACCCCTCAGAGGTGTATGTTACTTAGCCCTCTCCTGTACTCCGTTTACCCACAACTGTGTGGCCACGCTCAACTCCATGACACAAGGCCCGATCACCAACGACAATGAGACAGCCCACATGGAGGAGGTCAGAGAACTCGCAGTGTGATGCCAGGACAACAACCACTCCCTCAACATCAGCAATACCAAGGAGCTGATTGTGAACTGCAGGAAACAGGGGTAGGGTGCACCCCCCCCCCCCATCTACATCGACAGGGACGCAGCCAAGAGGGTCAAGAGCTTCAAGTTCCTCTGTGTCCACATCACTGAGGACTTAACATGTTCCTCTCACACCAGAACAGCCTTGAAGAAGGCATGGCAGTGCCTCTTTAAATAGTTTGGCCTCGTCTATCAAGGAATGCTCCTCTGAGCCAGATGCTGATGACAGGTTACCCTATGCTGGGCAGCTGGTATCGAACTTTCATAAACTACATCACCCTCGATCGGAAGGCCCTACAGGGGGTGCTGCGGATGGCCCAGTGCGTCACCAGGGGTGAGCTCCCAGTCATCCCGGACGTACATGCCAGGTGGTGTCTGAGAAAGGCCCGAAAAATTGCCAGACTCTAGCCACCCGAGACTGTTCTCAATGCTCCCGTCCAGCAGGCGGTACCGGTGCATCACGGCTCAGACCAACAGACTCCTAAACAGCTTCTATCCCCTAGCAATAAGTCTGTTAAAGGGGGACTGCACCAGTTGATTTGGCCTCGTTTTTTGTCTTGCTCCTCATGAAATGCTGGCAACCACAACAGAAGCAACATGTGAGTTGGCATGGGGGTGTGGTTTGATGTGGTGTGGTTTGATGTTTCTTGGGTGTGTCCAGCACCAAGTCACACCCATCTGTCAGAACCTTGCCTGCAGTGATTTCCCACCACCCAATCACAACAAACAAACCTCCTGCAGGTTGAGTTTAATAACTACAGGCAGATGTATGGTGAGATGCCGYAGGAAGCTTTGAATTGGTCAGTAGCCTAAAGACTAAATGAGAAGAATGCAATTGCTGAATTAATGTAGATATTCTAAAATGTAGTAACAGCTCCATGTGGAGTAAACAACCCTTTATAATACAGCAGTGTTCTGCTAATATAACAATGTYCACCTATCATCTTTCATTGTCATTCCCAGCCGATARAGATGCTGTCTTGGCCATTGTGGAGAGGTTGGAGTCTGTTTGATTGAGTGTGTGGACAGGTGTCTTTTATACAGGTAACGAGTTCAAACAGGTGCAGTTAATACAGGTAATGAGTGGAGAACAGGAGGGCTTCTTAATAAAGAAAAACTAACAGGTCTGTGAGAGCCGGAATTCTTACTGGTTGGTAGGTGATCAAATACTTATGTCATGCAATAAAATGCAAATTAATTACTTAAAAATCATACAATGTGATTTTCTGGATTTTTGTTTTAGATTCCGTCTCTCGCAGTTGAAGTGTACCTATGATAAAAAATTACAGACCTCTACATGCTTTGTAAGTAGGAAAACCTGCAAAATCGCAGTGTATCAAATACTTGTTCTCCCCACTGTAGCTGCAGGGGTTGAGGAGCAGTTGCCGGTTGGGGGTAGCCAGAAGGAAAGCATGCCAGCCGTAGAAAAATGCTTATTGAAATTCTCAATCATTGTGGATTTATCGGTGGTGACAGTGTTTCCTAGCCTCAGTGCAGTGGGCAGCTGGAGAGGTAAGCCCTGCATCTGTTCCTGACCAGGGATAAGTCTGGCACCCAACTGGGCACTTTGTCTAAGAGAAAAACAGGGTCAACATTTGTTCATCATCCTCAATTATAAACATAGCTTGAGAAATACCCTAATCCCGTTTGGAAGGTAATTCTATGCTTTACAGATGTAGACTGACTGGCTCCAGATTGGATTAGATTCAGGCCGATGATGCCGTTACACTATGCAACCAACTGTGACATGTATTACAATGGCCCTGGTTGGTTTGACTTTGAGTTTGTTGCTGCTAGTTAGTACACTGTTGTAGTCAGACATGAGTTAGCTAGTACCACCAAAGCTGCATTTTGGGGCGGCAGGTAGCCTAGTGGTTAGAGCATTGGGCCAMTAACCGAAAGGTTGCTGGATTGAATCCCCGAGCTGACAAGGTAAAAATCTGTCACTCTGAACAAGGCTGTTCCCTGGTAGGCCGTCATTGGGAATAAGAATTTGTTCTTAATTAACTGACTTGCTTCGTTAAATAAAGGTTAAGTTAAAAAACTTTTAAAAATCCAATATTTATTTGTTCCCAAGAAATGGGTTACGCCTCAGAGGCTAATGGGACTGTTTTGTCTAAATTACGCTAACTTAGAGTGGCATGGAAATACATTGCTAAAGTAGGCAAATAATTAATAGGAAACAACTTTGCCATATTATGTCTTCAAATTTACTTTAGAGAGATGGCAAAGTTAGTCTAAAATAGCTAGCAATGCTAATGTTAGCTAGCTAAAATATGGTGGTCCGGCCCCTCGATCTTAGTTAGCTGTCTAYGGATATACTGCATCTAAAGTCAATCTAGCGACATCACAATCAATCATCATCAATCAATCAATCACAATCATGACAAAAGGTTTTATTTGTCTTTTTATTATTTGTCTTTTTTTTAATGTTATCATATTTCCAAGCCAAATCCGAGTTGTATTGAGGTAAGCTAACATTAGCTAGCTAGCTGACGTCAGTTATGCTAGCAATGATCATAATAATTAACAAAATATACCAGCAGTCTATGGTCTAGCTASCGGTATACTCACCACCACTGGGGACCAACGAACTCCAACCATCTATTCCGCATGATAGGGTCCTTTGGCAGGGCATGCAAACCATAGTTGATCAATCCATATAGGGCTTTTCAGTCTCAAATGGCTGTGACCTTTGAAGGTGTTGGGGGCGATGAAACACTCGTTGTGACCCACTAAGCTTCCAAACTCCGTTTTAGATAAGACTGACTTTATGACCAAAATTATCCTATTTACACTTTGTAGTCAATTTTACACTCATATCGATGCCACATTGACGGTTTCAAAGTGATTAGTTGGATATTAGGGTCAGTTGCTCTTTAAATGGCAAAGAGCTACTGCTCTCCCTCTCCCACAGACTATCCACTCAGACACAAACACCTTCACTGTAACTCTTCCTCACACCACACACTCATACTTACATACAGTACATACACTCACTCACACTCATACTTACATACATACACTCACTCGCACACACACTCATACTTACATACATTTACATTTAGGTCATTTAGCAGACGCTCTTATCCAGAGCGACTTACAAATTCGAAAGTTCATACATATTCATCCTGGTCCCCCCGTGGGGAATGAACCCACAACCCTGGCGTTGCAAGCGCCATGCTCTACCAACTGAGCCACACGGGACCACATACACTCACTCGCACACACCCTCACTCACACACTAATACTTACATATTGTCATGGAAATTCAGTACTGAGAGAGACTTAGTCATTTCTTCAAACAATCATCTTTATTTAATATCAATTAATTATTGCAATAATGAAGCCATTAGCCCAGCAGTTTTGAATGTCGGACCGAGTGCTTGAATCATACAGAGAATACAATGTCTTTATATACCAAACCTAAAAATGCTTCAACCACGGCTGGCTCCACCCTTCCCAGAGAGTTTGGGYGGCACCATGAGCCACTTTGGGCTCATCCTGTCTTTATCTGCCCCTGGCGTTATCTTAACCCCCGACCACGGCCTAATTTCCCAGATGCCAGGATGTCTAAGGATCATTGAGGCCTTTGTTCTACTGCTCTCCATCCCAGCTAAACATACACCATATCTTGTCTATGGAATGCAGGCTCAATCAGACCGGAGACATATGTCTCTCATGCACCACTAATCATAGAATGGAATGTGGCTGTTTTGTTTCTTATCACCGAGACATCAATCAATTATCAGCTTCAAGCTATCTCTAGTAAAAACCCATGTSCTCGACACCCAGACTAGCTGCAGGAAGCCATAAAACTCAGCATTAGCAGGACAGAAATATCTTACTGTTTGTTAAGTAAATAATTGTTACATATCCAACAAATAAGGCGAATACATCATTTTTCTGTCACAATACACACACACACACACACACACACACACACACACACACACACACCACAACACACACACACATACTGACGCAACACACTTACACACCTCATCACACCCATGCTGCTGCTAAACGGATTATTGATTAGATGTTTTCATTATTGATTGCCATTACTATCTATCTATTACAGTCGTGGCCAAAAGTTTTGAGAATGACACAAATATACATTTTCACAAAGTCTGCTGCATCAGTGTCTTTAGATAATTTTGTCAGGTGTTACTATGGAATACGGAAGTATAATTACAAGCATTTTCATGTGTCAAAGGTTTTTATTGACAATTACATGAAGTTGATGCAAAGAGTCAATATTTGCAGTGTTGACCCTTCGTTTTCAAGACCTCTACAATCCGCCCTGGCATGCTGTCAATTAACTTCTGGGCTACATCCTGACTGATGGCAGCCCATTCTTGCATAATCAATGCTTGGAGTTTGTCAGAATTTGAGGTTTTGTTTGTTCCAACCGCCTCTTGAGGATTGACCACAAGTTCTCAATGAAATTAAGGTCTGGGGAGTTTCCTGGCCAGGACCCAAAATATCGATTTTTTCCCCGAGCCACTTAGTTATCACTTTTGCCTATGGCAAGGTGCTCCATCATGCTGGAAGGCATTGTTCGTCACCAAACTGTTCCTGGATGGTTGGGAGAAGTTGCTCTCGGAGGATGTGTTGGTACCATTCTTTATTCATGGTGCTTAGGCAAAATTGTGAGTGAGCCCACTCCCTTGGTGAGAAGCAGTCCCACACATGAATGGTCTCAGGATGCTTTACTGTTGGCATGACAAAGGACTATGTAGCGCTCACCTTGTCTTCTCCGGACAAGCTTTTTTCCGGATGCCCCAAACAATCGGAAAGGGGATTCATCAGAGAAAATGACTTTACCCAGTCCTCAGCAGTCCAATCCTTGTACCTTTTGCAGAATATCAGTCTGTCCCTGATGTTTTTCCTGGAGAGAAGTGGCTTCTTTGCTGCCCTTCTTGACACAGGCCATCCTCCAAAAGTCTTCGCCTCACTGTGCGTGCAGATGCACTCACACCTGCCTGCTGCCATTCCTGAGCAAGCTCTGTACTGGTGGTGCCCCATCCCGCAGCTGAATCAACTTTAGGAGACGGTCCTGGCGCTTGCTGGACTTTCTGGGCACCCTGAAGCCTTCTTCACAACAATTGAACCGCTCTCCTTGAAGTTCTTGATGATCGATAAATGGTTGATTTAGGTGCAATCTTATTGGCAGTAATATCCTTGCATGTGAAGCCCTTTTTTGCAAAGCAATGATGACGGCACGTGTTTTCTTGCAGGTAACCATGGATGACAGAGGAAGAACAATGATTCCAAGCACCACCCTCCTTTTGAAGCTTCCAGTCTGTTATTCGAACTCAATCAGCATGACAGAGTGATCTCCAGCCTTGTCCTCGTCAACACCACACCATTTAACGAGAGAATCACTGACATGATGTCAGCTGGTCCTTTTGTGGCAGGGCTGAAATGCAGTGGAAATATTTTTTGGGGGGGATTCAGTTCATTTGCATGGCAAAGAGGGACTTTACAATTAATTGCAATTCATCTGATCACTCTTCATAACATTCTGGAGTATATGCAAATTGCCATCATATAAACTAAGGCAGCAGACTTTGTGAAAATTAATATTTGTGTCATTCTCAAAACTTTTGGCCATGACTGTATGCTACTGGTCACTATTGCTCCTGTTTACATGGACATATTACCATTAGTATACACACACACACTCACACCCACACACTCCCATACACACACTCACACCCACACACTCCCATACACACACTCACGACCACGCACCCACCCATCACTTATGCTGCAATGATAACCCTGCCTACAGGTACTGTACACCCTGCTCATTGTACATGTGGTGCTGACACTGACCCTGACACTGACCCTGATACTGACACTGACACTGACCCTGTATTGAGCTTACATTCTCCTGTTTTCTTTCTCTCTCTTACATTCTCCTGTTTTCTTTCTCTCTCTCTTACATTCTCCTGTTTTCTTTCTCTCTCTCTTATAGCTCCTGTGTTTTTTTGTTATACTATTTTGATATTGAATACTGCACTGTTGGGAAGTTCTTGCAAGTTAACCACACATGCAGTCATAGAAAACACAGAGCACCAGTGACTTTCCACTTTAAAAGAAAAGCTGTGATGTAATACATAATCATTGATTCATTATAAACCTAGATTTACAAAGCCTTGAATATCTCTAATCTAAAACCGATTTAATGTTAGTTGGTACAAGTAACAGGACTTGATCACGTGACTTACATGAGGAAAAGATAGACATARAGTGAGCTCCAAAAGTATTGGGACAGTGACCCATTTGTTGTTGTTTTTACTCTCTAATCCAGAACTTTGGATTTTAAATGAGGTTAAAGTGCAGACTGTCAYCTTTAATATGAGAGTATTTTCATCCATATCAGGTGAACCGTTTAGAAATTACAGCACTTTGTGTACATAGCTCCCCATTTCAGGAGACCAAAAGTATCGGGACAAATTCACTTATATGTGTATTAAAGTAGTATAAAGTGAAGTATTTGGTCCCATATTCATAGCACGCAAATGACTACATCAGGCCTGTGACTATACACATTTGTTGGATGCATTTGCTGTTTGTTTTGGTTGTGTTTTGGATTATTTTTGTGCCAATAGAAATGAAAGGTAAATAATGTATTGTGTATTTTTGGAGTCATTTTAAATTTAAATAAGAATGGAATATGTTTCCAAATACTTCTACATTAATGTGGATACTACCATGATTACAAATAGTCCTGAATGAATCAGGAATAACGATGAGTGAGAACGTTATAGCCGCACACTGTATGTTGTTCTGTGTTGGCAGGAGATAAGAAAAGCATGATGAAACAGTGTGCCAGTTTGACTGACTGTCAGAGAGAGAAGGACAATGCTGGTTTGGATCCCTCCAGAAGGCAACCAGGTGACCTGCTGTAGTACTGGTCTGTGTAACAGTGGGCTCCTACCATCCACATCCACACAGCTCTCCTGCTTCTGCAATAGGTGTCCTTTCTCTCCTCAGCAAATATTACAGATATACCTAGATGTTATATGCTGAATTTCCACTTGTCATTAAATAAGTATTAGCTCCATTGTTTGGTGATGACAAGGAGTAGGCCCTACTAGGAGTGGAATGCTAGCTACTGTAAACAGACTGGTACCCAGGCTAGTGTTGAGACACACAGCTCTGCAGTGGTACCCAGGCTAGTGTTGAGACACACAGCTCTGAAGTGGTACCCAGGCTAGTGTTGAGACACACAGCTCTGAAGTGGTACCCAGGCTAGTGTTGAGACACACCGCTCTGAAGTGGTACCCAGGCTAGTGTTGAGACACACAGCTCTGAAGTGGTACCCAGGCTAGTGTTGAGACACACAGCTCTGAAGTGGTACCCAGGCTAGTGTTGAGACACACAGCTCTGAAGTGGTACCAGGCTAGTGTTGAGACACACAGCTCTGAAGTGGTACCCAGGCTAGTGTTGAGACACACAGCTCTGAAGTGGTACCAGGCTAGTGTTGAGACACACAGTCTGAAGTGGTACCAGGCTAGTGTTGAGACACACAGCTCTGAATGGTACCCAGGCTAGTGTTGAGACACACAGCTCTTAAGTGTACCAGGCTAGTGTTGAGACACACAGCTCTGAAGTGGTACCAGGCTAGTGTTGAGACACACGTCTGAAGTGTACCCAGGCTAGTTGAGACACACAGCTCTGAAGTCACCTTTCAGTGGGAATGGAAGCTGTTCCCTCCTGTTCTAACCAATTTGAAATCTCCTCAACTGTCAAATGTTCTGCTTGGTTTCTTTCAACAGATACTTTATTTTTTTATCAAAAACGACAAGTGAACCCCACTGAAAACAGAATCATCCCACATTTCATCAGAATCTGAGTGTCAAAAGGATATGTTTGATGAGTTAACACAGCTCTACCCTGTGTTGTGTAAGGGAGGTTAAACCTCTTTAATGCTTGTATAATGCAAGATCTCTTTAAGGCCGTATAGCTTCTTGCATTCCAGAAAGTTCCTGCTTGTGTATGTGTTTGTGTTTGTGGGTGTGCAACACCACACCATCTGGGCAGACAGCAAAAGGTGCTTACATCAGAGAAACTGTATCCTGTTGTTTACACACCTAACTAGAAGACTAGAATAACCAACTGTTGTTTACACACCTAACTAGAAGACTAGAATAACCAGATGTTGTTTACACACCTAACTAGAAGACTAGAATAACCAGCTGTTGTTTACACACCTAACTAGAAGACTAGAATAACCAGATGTTGTTTACACACTAACTAGAAGACTAGAATAACCAGCTGTTGTTTACACACCTAACTAGAAGACTAGAATAACCAGATGTTGTTTACACACCTAACTAGAAGACTAGAATAACCAGCTGTTGTTTACACACCTAACTAGAAGACTAGAATAACCAGCTGTTGTTTACACACCTAACTAGAAGACTAGAATACCAGCTGTTGTTACACACCTAACTAGAAGACTAGAATAACCAGCTGTTGTTTACACACCTAACTAGAAGACTAGAATAACCAGCTGTTGTTTACACACCTAACTAGAAGACTAGAATAACAGCTGTTGTTTACAACCTAACTAGAAGACTAGAATAACCAGCTGTTGTTTACACACCTAACTAGAAGACTAGAATAACCAGCTGTTGTTTACACACCTACTAGAAGACTAGAATAACCAGCTGTTGTTTACACACCTAACTAGAAGACTAGAATAACCAGATGTTGTTTACACACCTAACTAGAAGACTAGAATAACCAGCTGTTGTTTACACACCTAACTAGAAGACTAGAATAACCAGCTGTTGTTTACACACCTAACTAGAGACTAGAATAACCAGCTGTTGTTTACACACCTAACTAGAAGACTAGAATAACCAGATGTTGTTTACACACCTAACTAGAAGACTAGAATAACCAGCTGTTGTTTACACACCTACTAGAAGACTAGAATAACACTGTTGTTTACACACCTAACTAGAAGACTAGAATAACCAGCTGTTGTTTACACACCTAACTAGAAGACTAGAATAACCAGCTTGTTTACACACTCAACTAGAAGACTAGAATAACCAGCTGTTGTTTACACACCTAACTAGAAGACTAGAATAACCACTGTTTACACACTAACTGAGTACAAGCTGTTGTTTACACACCTAACTAGAAGACTGAATAACCAGCTGTTTACACACCTAACTAGAAGACTAGAATAACCAGCTGTTGTTTACACACCTAACTAGAGACTAGAATAACAGTGTGTTTACACACCTAACTAGAAGACTAGAATAACCAGCTGTTGTTTACACACCTAACTAGAAGACTAGAATAACCAGATGTTGTTTACACACCTAACTAGAAGACTAGAATAACCAGCTGTTGTTTACACACCTAACTAGAAGACTAGAATAACCAGATGTTGTTTACACACCTAACTAGAAGACTAGAATAACAGATGTTGTTTACACACCTAACTAGAAGACTAGAATAACCAGCTGTTGTTTACACACCTAACTAGAAGACTAGAATAACCAGCTGTTGTTTACAACACCTAACTAGAAGACTAGAATAACAGCTGTTGTTTACACACCTAACTAGAAGACTAGAATAACCAGATGTTGTTACACACCTAACTAGAAGACTAGAATAACCAGCTGTTGTTTACACACACCTAACTAGAAGACTAGAATAACCAGCTGTTGTTTACACACCTAACTAGAAGACTAGAATAACCAGCTGTTGTTTACACACACCTAACTAGAAGACTAGAATAACCAGCTGTGTTTACACACTTACTAGAAGACTAGAATAACCAGCTGTTGTTTACACACCTAACTAGAAGACTAGAATAACCAGCTGTTGTTTACACACCTACTAGAAGACTAGAATAACCAGCTTTGTGTTACACACCTAACTAGAAGACTAGAATAACCAGCTGTTTACACACCTAACTAGAAGACTAGAATAACCAGCTGTTGTTTACACACCTAACTAGAAGACTAGAATAACCAGCTGTTACACACCTACTGAAGACTAGAATAACCAGCTGTTGTTTACACACCTAACTAGAAGACTAGAATAACCAGATGTTGTTTACACACCTAACTAGAAGACTAGAATAACCAGATGTTGTTTACACACCTAACTAGAAGACTAGAATAACCAGCTGTTGTTTACACACCTTACTAGAAGACTAGAATAACCAGCTGTTTACACACCTAACTAGAAGACTAGAATAACCAGCTGTTGTTTACACACCTAACTAGAAGACTAGAATAACCAGATGTTGTTTACACACCTAACTAGAAGACTAGAATAACCAGCTGTTGTTTACACACCTAACTAGAAGACTAGAATAACCAGCTGTTGTTTACACACCTAACTAGAAGACTAGAATAACCAGCTGTTGTTTACACACCTAACTAGAAGACTAGAATAACCAGCTGTTGTTACACAACCTTACTAGAAGACTAGAATAACCAGCTGTTTACACACCTAACTAGAAGACTAGAATAACAGCTGTTGTTACACACCTAACTAGAAGACTAGAATAACAGATGTTGTTTACACACCTAACTAGAAGACTAGAATAACCAGCTGTTGTTTACACCTAACTAGAAGACTAGAATAACCAGCTGTTGTTACACACCTAACTAGAAGACTAGAATAACCAGCTGTTGTTTACACACCTAACTAGAAGACTAGAATAACCAGATGTTGTTTACACACCTAACTAGAAGACTAGAATAACCAGCTGTTGTTTACACACCTAACTAGAAGACTAGAATAACCAGCTGTTGTTTACACACCTAACTAGAAGATAGGAATAACCAGCTGTTGTTTACACACCTAACTAGAAGACTAGAATAACCAGCTGTTGTTTACACACCTAACTAGAAGACTAGAATAACCAGATGTTGTTTACACACCTAACTAGAAGACTAGAATAACCAGCTGTTGTTACACACCTAACTAGAAGACTAGAATACCAGCTGTTGTTTACACACCTAACTAGAAGACTAGAATAACAGATGTTGTTTACACACCTAACTAGAAGACTAGAATAACCAGCTGTTGTTTACACACCTAACTAGAAGACTAGAATAACCAGATGTTGTTTACACACCTAACTAGAAGACTAGAGATAACCAGCGTGTGTTTACACACCTAACTAGAAGACTAGAATAACCAGCTGTTGTTTACACACCTAACTAGAAGATTAGAATAACCAGCTGTTGTTTACACACCTAAACTAGAAGACTAGAATAACCAGCTGTTGTTTACACACCTAACTAGAAGACTAGAATAACCAACTGTTGTTTACACACCTAACTAGAAGACTAGAATAACCAGCTGTTGTTTACACACCTAACTAGAAGACTAGAATAACCAGCTGTTGTTTACACACCTAACTAGAAGACTAGAATAACCAGCTGTTGTTTACACACCTAACTAGAAGATTAGAATAACCAGCTGTTGTTTACACACCTAACTAGAAGACTAGAATAACCAGCTGTTGTTTACACACCTAACTAGAAGACTAGAATAACCAGCTGTTGCTGTAGAACGAGACGACCAATTCAGTTAGTCTGTATCTTTTACCCCAGTTTCATCTCATTCTCCACACACGTACACATCAATCAATCACATTTATTTATAAAGCGATGTCACAAAGTGTTGTACAGAAACCCAGCCTAAAACCCCAACAGCAAGCAATGCAGGTGTAGAAGCACGGTGGCTAGGGAAACTCCCTAGAAAGCCAGAACCTAGGAAGAAAACCTAGAGGAACCAGGCTATGAGGGGTGGCCAGTCCTCTTCTGATTGTGTCGGGTGGAGATTATAACAGAACATGGCCAAGATGTTCAAATGTTCATAGATAACCAGCAGGGTCAAATAATAATAATCACAGTGGTTGTAGTGGGTGCAACAGGTCAGCACCTCAGGAGTAAATGTCAGTTGGCTTTTCATAGCCGATCATTCAGAGTATCTTCTACCGCTCCTGCTGTCTCTAGAGAGTTGAAAACAGCAGGTCTGGACATAACGCCGGGAACAGGTAGCACGTCCGGGAACAGGTAGCACGTCCGGGAACAGGTCAGGTGTTCCATAGCCGCAGGCAGAACAGTTGAAACTGGAGCAGCAGCACGACCAGGTGAACTGGGGACAGCAAGGAGTCATCAGCCAGGTAGTCCTGAGCATGGTCCTAGGGCTCAGGTCCTCCGTGAGAGACAAAGAAAGAAAGAGAGAAAAAGAGAGAGAATTAGAGAGAGCATACTTAAATTCACACAGGACAAGACAGGAAAATACTCAGATATAACAGACTGACCCTAGCCCCCGACACATAAACTATTTGCAGCATAAATACTGAGGCTGAGACAGGAGGGTGGGGAGACATACCAAGATCACATGTTTGTATATGCTTGCATAAGATCGTTTGACTATATAAGCCTTACACCTCAGAGTGCATAACTGACCAGCTTCGTTATGCAATTCTTATTAATAAAGATTGATTGTTCGAAGAAATAACAGTCTGTCTCACTTGGTTAGAATTTCCACAACAGTTGTACATTGTTGTGTTTTTTTACAGTTGATCATCCAACTCATGAAGAAACATGAGACTCTCTCTTTATTCTGCTACTCAGTATATCCCTTTCACAGAGAATTCATTATGCATTCATTCATTTGTTTGTCATTTCATTTGTTTATCATTTCATTTTTATATGTCATTTCAGTCGATGCACTGAGATGCTATTGATGCAGTTCACTCACCTCCAACGCTGACTGCAATCAGACATAAACAATGCTGGAGCCTCATGACACTTGCATGACCACTGAGGATAAAGCTGGTGAGGGAACCAGGAGGAATAATACACCTTGTTGAATAGCTTACTATGGCTGTAGCCAAGACAATATCCAGATCAATCATTGACTTTACATGTTAAAGTAGTCAATAGGTCCTCTCGCTTCTAAGCAAATATCACAGATTAGACCTAAATGATAAGCATGGTAAACTTGTCAGTAGCTATGAATAAGACTTATGTAATAGCTGATTTAGTATGAGAAAGTACTGCTGAGATACCCTTTAAGGTATTATTCATTCCTGTTGGTGTTAAATGGGAACATGGTTGATGAAATGTGGAAAGTTTAAATATGAAATGTAATTTATTAAACTATTGGAAAAATGATCAGCTAAACACCATTAATGAAAATAAATGACATGCTACACCATCCTTTAGTCTTGTCATTCATAAACACAGGAAAGCACTGTCACAGCTTTAGTCTGTCATTCATAAACACATGGAAAGCTACTGTCATCAGCTTGGACTGTCATTTCATAAACACAGGAAAGCACTGTCACAGCTTTAGGCTGTCATTCGTAAACACAGGAAAGTACGTCACAGCTTAGTCTGTCATTCATAAACACAGGAAAGCACTGTCACAGCTTAGTCTGTCATTCATAAACACAGGAAAGTACTTGTCACAGCTTTGTCTGTCATTCGTAAACACAGGAAAGTACTTCACAGCTTTGTCTGTCATTCGTAAACACAGGAAAGTACTGTCACAGCTTTGTCTGTCATTCGTAAACACAGGAAAGTACTGTCACAGCTTTGTCTGTCATTCGTAAACACAGGAAAGTTACTGTCACAGCTTTTTCTGTCATTCGTAAACACAGGAAAGCACTGTCACAGCTTGTCTTGTCATTCGTAAACACAGGAAAGCACTGTCACAGCTTTAGGACTGTCATTCGTAAACACAGGAAAGCACTGTCACAGCTTTGGCTGTCATTGTTAACACAGGAAAACACTGTCACAGCTTGGCTGTCATTCGTAAACACAGGAAAGCACTGTCACAGCTTTGTCTGTCATTTCGTAAACACAGGAAAGCACTGTCACAGCTTTGGCTGTCATTCGTAAACACAGGAAAGCACTGTTCACAGCTTTGTCTGTCATTCGTAAAACACAGGAAAGCACTGTCACAGCTTTGTCTGTCATTCGTAAACACAGGAAAAGCACTGTCACAGCTTAGGCTGTCATTTCGTAAACACAGGAAAGCACTGTCACACTTTGTCTGTCATTCGTAAACACAGGAAAGCACTGTCACAGCTTTGGCTGCTGTCATTCGTAAACACAGGAAAGCACTGTCACAGCTTTGTCTGTCATTCGTAAACACAGGAAAGCACTGTCACAGCTTAGGCTGTCATTCGTAAACACAGGAAAGCACTGTCACAGCTTAGGCTGTCATTCGTAAACACAGGAAAGCACTGTCACAGCTTTGGCTGTCATTCATAAGCACAGGAAAGCACTGTCACAGCTTTGGCTTTTTGTCATCATTTTATTTAATCCGTTATTTTCTCCTATTTGACAAGATGGCCGACTGAGCCAAGACAAAATATATCCCAGTGTTTGTGATCCTCCATGAATCACTATTGAGCTTGTGACAAGTGTTAACAATGAAACAGACATGTTAGACGTAGTGTGAGGAGTTCAGTGTTCTGTCTACTAAAGCATAGAGGTTCCAGTTCAGTTCTGTTGTCCACGTCATCCTCCATATGTCCTCTGGGGGGAGCAGTTTCTGAAGTGTGCCTCCTGATTCTTCTTCAGATGAAATCTGGGACTGTAGGAATTCACAGTTAGTCAGCCGACACAATCGGTGCAGCATAAAATAAAATAACTCTTCAAAGATTCCAAGTCTATAAAAAGGAGTGGTGTGTTGGGGAGTGAGGGTCAGAGGTGGTCACTAGTCTGCCTGGTGATGCCCCTGGAGTCCAGTCCATATGACGGTCCTGTAGAAGCAGTGCCCCGTTCAAATTCCTTCACAGTGCAATCTTCCTCATTCCTCCCTTCCTTGAAGTAATCACTGATTAGACATGACAGAACAGGTGAACAAACCCAAGGACGCCCCCACACGGCTTCCATCTGTCCAGACAGTCATTCAGCCAGAAGCTTTGAGTTGAGTCAGTTCATCCACACCCTCCTCCCCCAGCGCTAGTGAGGTGGCGGCCGGGCCTGGCCCAACATCCTGAGCCGGCTCTGGTCGATGACGTCTAGAAGGTTCTTGGCGTCTACGGCCAGGGCGTGGGCGGCCGTCAGCATCTGTTTCTTGTAGTCCTGCTGCAGGCTGGTCATGACGTACTGCTGGGCCAGCTTCATCTTGTTGATCAGCTCCGCCAGGTCAGAGTTCAACAGCTTCTGGGCCATCTCCACCTTTAAGATAAGATAGTACTTGATTAAAACATAAATGTTCCATATATTATTATTATTATAATATATTGAGAGATAAAATAGAAATAGGTTCAGTGAATATATTCCAGTATTATGTAACTAATTAAAACAAAATGACCTGTATAAGAGAAGGCAGAGGGGACTAACATAGTACTGGATCAGAAATGGCCCATGCCTGGTTAACGTACCTCTCTGTGTGTGCTAGCTGGAAGTAACGTGATTGTTTCATCCACTGTGGCCAGGAGTGTTCTTAGTGCCAGACCCACATCCTGAAACACAAATATTCTCATWTGAACCAATCCGAGAAATCTGCTCTGTCCCGTGTAGCTTAGTTGGTAGAACATGGCGCTCGCAACGCCAGGGTTGTGGGTTCAATTCCCACAGRGGACCAGTATGAAAATGTATGCACTCACTACCGTAAATCTCTCAAAACGCATCTACTAAATGACTCACTACTGTAAGTCTTCTCTGGATAAGAGCATCTACTAAATGACTCACTACTGTAAGTCTCTCTGAATAAGAGCGTCTGATAAATGACTCACTACTGAGTCTCTGGATAGAGTGTCTGCTAAATGACTCACTACTGTAAGTCTCTCTGGATAAGAGCGTGCTGCTAAATGACTCACTACTGTAAGTCTCTCTGGATAAGAGCATCTACTAAAGACTCACTACTGTAAGTCTCTCTGGATAAGAGCATCTACTAAATGACTCACTACTGTAAGTCTCTCTGGATAAGAGCGTCTGTAAATGACTCACTACTGTAAGTCTCTCTGGATAAGAGCGTCTGATAAATGACTCACTACTGTAAGTCTCTCTGGATAAGAGCGTCTGATAAATGACTCACTACTGTAAGTCTCTCTGGATAAGAGCGTCTATAAATGACTCACTACTGTAAGTCTCTCTGAATAAGAGCGTCTGATAAATGACTCACTACTGTAAGTCTCTCTGAATAAGAGCGTCTGATAAATGACTCACTACTGTAGTCTCTCTTAAGAGCGTCTGATAAATGACTCACTTACTGTAAGTCTCTCTGGATAAGAGCGTCTGATAAATGACTCACTACTGTAAGTCTCTCTGGATAAAGCGTCTGCATAAATGACTCACTACTGTAAGTCTCTCTGGATAAGAGCGTCTGCTAAATGACTCACTACTTGTAAGTCTCTGGATAAGAGTGTCTGCTAAATGACTCACTACTGCTAAGAGGTCTGACTAAATGACTCACTACTGTAAGTCTCTCTGGATAAAGAGCGTCTCTAAATGACTCACTACTGTAAGTTTAAATCTCTCTTGATAAGAGCTCTACTAAATGACTCACTACTGTAAGTCTCTCTGGATAAGAGCGTCTGTAAAATGACTCACTACTGTAAGTCTCTCTGGATAAGAGCGTCTGATAATGACTCACTACTGTAAGTCTCTCTGGATAAGAGCGTCTGAAAATGACTCACGTACGTAAGCTCTCTGGATAAGAGTGTCTACTCACTACTGTAAGTCTCTCTGGATAAGAGAGTCTGATAAATGACTCACTACTGTAAGTCTCTCTGGATAAGAGTATCTACTAAATGACTCACTACTGTAAGTCTCTCTGGATAAGAGCGTCTGTAAAAAAGGTCAAATGGATAAAACATTTCCAAAAAGAAGGAAACGTAAACGTTTTGCTACAATGAACCCTGATGATTGAATGTGGAGATAATGAACACTGTGTCTCTCCTACCTTGACCATTGGCACGTATTCCTCGGGAGGAGCAGGCTGAATTTTACTGGACATCTCTATGACAGCCTTCACCAGTCCTGTGACATTCTCATAGACCTTGTCATTAGAGCGGTCCAGGTTAGCAGTGGGGGGTGGGCTGATCTCCTGAGGCTGGAGCTGAATGAAGGACAAAAATACACTGTGAGCAGAGATGGAGAAATAACAGAGAGGYACAGATGATTCATATAATGTTCAACCTTGCATTTCTTAACTCTCACCAATAGATGGCAGTATATATCACCAGTCAGTCAACASCACAGTCATTCATGGTAGTAAATCACAATGACAAAAACCCAAGGAATTTGAAATGTTTGTAGAGACTGTCACCAGCGGCTAAATCAAGTCAAACATATCCTTGAAATTGTACATTGGGTCTAAAGAGGGTTAGAGGTTATGTTAGGAAGATGTCAGCATCTGGAATAAACAATACATTCTATAATGGAGTTATTTGGAATTCAGCATTATTCCTAAATCATGTCAAAAGTGCACAGATCCCATTTAGGAAGAAGTCAGTGTGTTATGTTTAGGATTCAAAGGGTTGTTTGAAACAATGTCGTAGACAAACACATTATTATGGACACAAACACAGATCTGAACATACACTACATAAGACCCACAATAAGACCACTACATGGCCCACTATAAGACCTCTACATTGCCCACTATAAGACCTCTACATGGCCCACTATAAGACCTCTACATGGCCCGCTATAAGACCACTACATGGCCCGCTATAAGACCACTACATGGCCCGCTATAAGACCTCTACATGGCCTGCTATAAGACCACTACATGGCCCACTATAAGACCACTACATGGCCCACTATAAGACCGAGAGAGATTCATCCTAATGCATTTCACCGTATGACACACACCTCTTTACCATCGATAAAGTGGGTCTTATAGTGGGCCATGTAGAGGTCTTATAGAGTCAGTGGCCCATGTAGAGGGTCTTATAGTGGGCCATGTAAGAGGT
>NC_036851.1:50203578-50222276 GCF_002910315.2 Salvelinus sp. IW2-2015
TGTTCGTTGATGCACAAAAATATTGAATACAACTCTCAATAACCTCTAGGTTATTCTGTAAACTTCAATCAGCAAGTGTTTTATTGACTTACATTTAAACAGGGAATACTGCATATGGTCTTGTTCTTCAGTTTTTTTTAGGGCTATCACAGTAAAGCAGAGATGTGTTTTTACTGTGGAACGCCATGTAAACTGGTGGTTGGCTGTGGTCCGGTTAGGTCTGTGTATCCAAGCAGCAGGAGTATTTTGAGTGTTGGTGGAGAGACCACAACACAAGATGACACCAGAGAGACTGCTCACTGGGATGTTGTGGAAAAACACTGTTGGAATGTGGAATGAATCCTGCTGGTTTATTTTCAACTGCTTGTTTGTGTTTGTTTGTGCAGACAGGAAACCAGCACATATACCAACCCATAGGCAAACCAGGTAATGTTCAGCCAATGTAATTACAGGTTTACCTTACACCTATTGTTGTCAATGTTCCCTGTTCTCTGACTCTAACTCTGACGGGCTCTGACTGGCTCTGACTCTGACTGGCTTAACTCTGACGGGCTCTGACTGGCTCTAACTCTGAGTGGCCTAACTCTGACTGGTTGCTCTGACTCTGACTGGCTCTTGACTCTGACTGGCTCTGACTCTGACTGCTCTGACTCGGACTGGCTCTGACTCTGACTGGCTCTGACTCTGACTGGCTCTAACTCTGACGGGCTCTGACTCTGACGCTCTGACTCTGACGGCTCTTGACTCTGACTGGGCTCTGACTCTGACTGGCTCTGACTCTGACGGGGCTCTGACTGGCTCTAACTCTGACTGGCTCTGACTCTGACTGGTCTGACTCCGACACCGGCTCTAACTCCGACCGACTCTGACTGGCTCTGACTCTGCACTGCTCTGACTGCTGACACCGACTCTGACGCTCGACTGACTGGCTCTGACTCTGACTGGCTCTGACTCTGACTGGCTCGGACTCTGACTGGCTCTAACTCTGACTGGCTCTAACTCTGACTGACTCTGACTGCTCTAACTCTGACTGACTCTGACTGGCGCTGACTCTGACTGGCGCTGACTCTGACTGACTAACTCTAATCTGGCTCTAACTCTGACTGACTCCTAACTCTGACTGGCTCTAACTCTGACTGACGTCTAACTCTGACTGGCTCTGAACTCTGACTGGACTCTCTGACTCTCTCTTGACTGGCTCTGACGTCTGACTGGCTCTGACTCTGACTGGCTCTGACTCTGACTGGCTTCTAACTCTCTACTGACTGCTCTCTGACTCTGACTGGCTCTGACTCTGACTGGCCCGTCTGACTCGCTGACTCTGAGGCGCTGACTCTGACTGGCGCTGACTCTGACTGCGCTGACTCTGAACTGGCTCTGACTCTGACTGGCTCTAACTCTGACTCTGACGGCTCTGACTGACTTTGACTCTAACTCTGACCCCTCAACTGTTCTAGCACATTCCTCAACCATTGTACTGCTAAACTACAGTGGGAGAAAAGTATTTGATACACTGCCGATTTTGCAGGTTTTCCTACTTACAAAGCATGTAGAGGTCTGTAATTTTTATCATAGGTCCACTTAACGGTGAGAACGGGAATCTAAACAAAAATCCAGAAAATCACATTGTATGATTTTAGTATTCATGTTGCATTTTATTGCATGACATAAGTATTTGATCACCTACCAACCAGTAAGAATTCGGCTCTCACAGACCTGTTAGTTTTTCTTTAAGAAGCCCTCCTGTTCTCACTCATTACCTGTATTTAACTGCACTGTTTGAAACTCGTTACTGTATAAAAGACACCTGTCCACACACTCAATCAAACAGACTCCAACCTTCCACAATGGCCAAGACCAGAGAGCGTGTAAGGACAATCAGGGATAAATTGTAGACCTGCACAAGGCTGGGATGGGCTACAGGACAATAGGCAAGCAGCTTGGTGAGAAGGCAACAACTGTTGGCGCAATTATTAGAAAATAGAAGAAATAGAGAAAGTTAAGATGATGGTCAATCACCTCGGTCTGGGGCTCCATGGTAAGATCTGCACCTCGTGGGCAATCAATGATCATGAGGAAGGTGAGGGATCAGCCCAGAACTAACACGGCAAGGACCTGGTCAATGACCTGAAGAGAGCTGGGACCACAGTCTCAAAGAAACCATTAGTAACACACTACGCCGTCATGGATTAAAATCCTGCAGCGCAACAAGGTCCCCTGCTCAAGCAGGCGCATGTCCAGGCCGTCTGAAGTTTGCCATGACCATCTGGATGATCCAGAGAGGAATGGGAGAAGGTCATGTGGTCTGATGATTCAAAATAGAGCTTTTTTGGTCTAAACTCCACTCGCCGTGTTGGAGGAAGAAGAAGGATGAGTACAACCCCAAGAACACCATCCCAACCGTAAGCATGGGGTGGAAACATCATTCTTTGGGGTGCATTTTCTGCAAAGGAGGACAGACGACTGCACTATTGAGGGGAGGATGGATGGGCCATGTATTGCGAGATCTTAGCCAACAACCTCCTTCCCTCAGTAAGGCATTATGATGGGTCGTGGCTGGGTCTTCCAGCATGGACAAGCGACCCGAAACACACAGCAGGGCAACTAAGGGTGGCTCCGTAAGAAGTATCTCAAGGTCCTGGAGTGGCCTAGCATCTCCCAGACCTGAACCCAAATAGAAATCTTTGGAGGGAGCTGAAGTCCGTATTGCCCAGCGACACCCCGAAAACCTGAAGGATCTGGAGCGGTCTGTTATGGAGGAGTGGGCCAAAATCCCTGCCTGCAGTGTGTGCCAAACCTGGTCAAGAACACAGGAACTTGTATGATCTCTGTAATTGCAAACAAAGGACTTCTGTACCAAATATTACAGTTCTGCTTTTCTGATGTATCAAATACTTATGTCATGCAATAAAATGCAATTAATTACTTAAAAAATATACATGGATTTTCGGGATCTTTGTTTTAAGGATTCCGTCTCTCCAGTTGAAGTGTACTATGATAAAATTACAGACCTCTACATGCTTTGTAAGTAGGAAAATCGGCAAAACGCAGTGTATCAAATACTTGTTCTCACGAATTTGACAGGCTGACAATATGGCTATTTCTGCTAGGCCTGTGTAGTTTGTGCATAATATAGATATTTGATAGGAATATCGTGAATCTGTGAGAGTTTGATAAGAAAATGTACAATTCCTGTGACATCTTCCATATAGTCATGCGTTGTTTTATTCCTTATGTAACTGATTATGGGTTCTTCGCCTCACAAACATGCATATATTGTACTATATGTTGTAGTTAAGTATCTGTTATTCTATTGTACGTATCTGATGGTCCTTTGCCTCAACAGAACATGCAGCTCCACAAAGAAACCCCCCTCCCGCGAGCCCCCAGTCACCTGGCAGCTCTGGCCAGCCTGAACCCCGTGACAGCTACAATGAGGGAGTGAAGGTAAACTGATGCTCACATCTTTATTCTACCATATCTACCAATCAAACTTTACACGCCTTCTACAACAATCCAGTCATTTGGCTTCATCGCTCATTTAAGCCACAGATTTACACGTCTCAAAGTTGTTTCAATTTATTTGTAGTTATTGTGTTGGTTTTTACTTTTGCATGTGCCTCCTAAACAAAGTGTTCATCCATCATTTTAAGCTAGAATCCTTCATTGAAATGAAACAAGTGGTTCACCCCCACTCTGTTTGGTAAAAAGCTGAGGGATGGACCTGGAGAAATGTACCACGTTCAAATCATAGACAGAGCTGTGGATGCAAGGACTGACCATTCATGATATCAACATGATAGTTGAACCATTTTTGAGGCTAGACAGTGTTTGTTTACATTTACTTTGTTTACAAACATCAGAGTAAAACAAGTTGTTGGGTTCTGATGAGGTACGACAGTTGAACTAAGCTCCTGAGGCATTTACAAGTTATATTCTTCAAATATCAATGGTATATCACTGAGTGGACAAAACATTAAGGACACCTTCCTAATATTGATGCACCCCCTCCCCTTTGCCCTCAGACAGCCTCAATCGTAGGTCATGGACTCTACAACGTGTCCAAAGCGTTCACAGGGATGCTGGACCATGTGACTCCAATGCTTCCCACAGTTGTCAAGTTGCTGGATGTTCCTTGGTGGTGGACCATTCTTGATACACACAGGAAACTGTTGAGTGTAAAAACCCAGCAGTGTTGCAGTTCTTGACACAAACCGGTGCACCTGGCACCTACTACCATACCCATGTCTCAATTGTCTCAAGTCTTAAAAATCATTCTTTAACCTGTCTCCTCCCTTCATCTACACTGATGAAGTGGATTTAACAAGTGACATCAATAAGGGATCATAGCTTTCACCTGTATTTCACCTGGTCAGTCTATGTCATGGAAAGAGCAAGTGTCCTTAATGTTTGTACATTCAGTGTTTAATTAATTTATACGTGCAAAAATGGATGTTGCAATTAAGGATTCTAACTTTAAGCTGAGAAGTTCATGACTATGCATCTAAACATGACTAACTGTCCCTATTCCTGTTAGAACATTCCTACATGACTTACCATGTTGTCCAGATCACAACGACTACCACTGTATTTCAAATAACAGACTTCCCTTTCTTTTATGACACCCAAAAGACCGGAGATGTCACTATTTTCCCCAGTGATGTTACTATGGCAACAGGCCGTTTGAGTTTCTCTGTGTCAGCACAGAACAACCAGGAGCGTTACCTTCCCTTATACAAACTGTTAGCTCTGCTCTGCTACCCAACATGCTAAATGGCTATCCATCACTCCTTGGCTTCATCCTCTGCCTGGCTATAATTATTATCAGGGAGACAGATTCTGACAGTTATCTCGCCATGAAGCAAGATTTTGGTTTTGCAAATTGCCCAGTAAAATAGAGTGGATTGCATGAGAGCTSCTGCATTAATGTGGCCGGTGTTTTAAACTAAGAGTGGGTTTGGTTTGGGGCTATACTCTTCTAATGGTCCATGCAGCTCAGAACACAGCTGTCCATACAGCTCAATGTAATGACACTGAGCAATGACAGGGAACAAATGAAATAGTTCTACATTCTATGTCCTAATAGCTCTATGTTCTATGTTCTAATAGTTCTACATTCTAATAGTTCTACATGCTATGTCCTAATAGTTCTACATTCTATGTCCTAATAGTTCTACATTCCATGTCCTAATAGTTCTACGTTCTATGTTCGAATAGTTCTACATTCTAACAGTTCTACATTCTATGTTCTAATAGTTCTGCATTCTATGTCTTAATAGTTCTACGTTCTATGTCCTAATAGTTCTACGTTCTATATCCTAATAGTTCTACGTTCTATGTCCTAATAGTTCTACGTTCTATGTCCTAATAGTTCTACGTTCTAACAGTTCTACGTTCAAACAGTTCTACATTCTATGTTCTAACAGTTCTACATTCTATGTTCTAATAATTCTATGTTCTATGTTCAAACAGTTCTACATTCTATATTCTGATAGTTCTACATTATACATTCTATACATGAGAACAGATGGATATTCCTTCATATCAGTCAGTGTTCTTTTTTTCTCCTTTTAAGCCCAGTAAACATGTTGGTATCCTAACGTGAATTCAAAGAGCAAAGACTAAATCTTCAACCATTCTCTTTTTTTAAATGATCAATATATATATTTACAATTGTTGGTCCCAAGATGATCTGTGTAAATCTGTTAACCCCTTGACTTTCGCTTTTCCAGTTGAAGGTAAATGTGCTAAAAGAAATACATACAACTTGCTTATGGAATGCCTATGTAGTAAGCATGTACAGCGCATTCAGAAACTATTCAGACTCCTTGACTTTTTATACATTTTGGAAAAACAAGGTTTTTATCACAATGACATAAGTATTTAGACCCTTTACTCAGTACTTTGTTGAAGCACCATTGGCAGCGATTACAGCCTCGAGTCTTCTTGGGTATGAAGCTAGAAGCTTGGCACATCTGTGTTTGGGGAGTTTCTCCCATTTTTCTCTGCAGATCCTCTCAAGCTCTGTCAGGTTGGATGGGGAGCGTTGCTGCACAGCTATTTTCAGGTCTCTCCAGAGATGTTAGATCGGGTTCAAGTCTGGGCTCTGGCTGGGCAACTCAAGGACATTCAGAGGATGCCACCTCTTGAAGTTGTCTTGGCTGTGTACTTAGGGTAGTTGTCCTGGAGTAGGTTTTCATCAAGGATCTCTCTGTACTTTGCTCCGTTCATCTTTCCCTTGATCCTGACTAGTCTCCCAGTCCCTGCCGCTGAAATACATCCCCACAGCATGATGCAGCCACCACCATGTGTTCACCGTAGGGATAATGCCAGGTTTCCTCCAGACGTGACGTTTGGCATTCAGGCCAAAGAGTTAATCTTGGTTTCATCAGTCCAGAGAATTTTGTTTCTCATGGTCTGAGAGTCCTTTAAGTATCTTTTGGCAAACTCCAAGCAGGCTGTCATGTGCCTTTTACTGAGGAGTGGCTTCCATCTGGCCACTCTACCAATAAAGGCTTGATTGGTGAGTGCTGCAGAGATGGTTGTTTCTGGAAGGTTCTCCCATTTTCACACAGGAACTCTGGAACTCTGTCAGAGTGACCATCAGGATCTTGGTCACCTCCCTGACCAAAGCCCTTCTTCCCGATTGCTCAGTTTGGCTGGGCGGCCAGCTCTAGGAAGAGTCTTGGTGGTTTCAAAACTTCATTTAAGAATCATGGAGGCCACTGTGTTCTTGGGGCCCTTCAATGCTGCAGATATTATTTGGTACCCTTCCCCAGATCTGTGCCTTGACACAATTCTGTCTCGGAGCTCTTCGGACAATTCCTTCGACCTCATGGCTTGGTTTTTGCTCTGACATGCACTGTCAACTGTGGGACCTTATATAGACAGGTGTGTGCCTTTCCAAATCATGTCCAATCAATTGAATTTACCACAGCTGGACAACAATCAAGTTGTAGAAACATCTCCAAGGATGATCAATGGAAACAGGARGCACCTGAGCTCAATTTTGAGTTTCATAGCTAAGGGTCTGAATACTTATGTAAATAAGGTATTTCAGTTTTCTTTTTTTAATACATTTGAAGAAAATTCAAAAAACCTTTTTCACGCTTTGTCATTATGGGGTATTGTGTGTAGATTGATGGGAATTTTGTATTTATTTAATACATTTTGGAATAAGGTTGTAACGTAACAAAATGTGGAAAAAGAGAAGGGGTCCGAATACTTTCCGAATGCACTGTATCTATTATGCATTTATATGTTGAAGCTCTCTGAGCCAAAGTCYTGTTTTAAAAACTGATAGCATCTATCTGTCAGGGGGCCTGTTGCTATTTTACCACAAAACCATTCAGTAAGGAAAACATTTATGCCTGCTAATATACTGCACTACAGCGTAAATACAGAAATACTGGTTTGATTGACTTGAGGCTCTAGAGTTACTACACAGGCTGTCTGGGAGTGTTCTCTCCCATGGGAGTGTTCTCTCCCACTGTACGACTGACTTACTGTAATACTCACTGACTCACTGTATAACTCATACACAACCCCAGGCTAGGAGTGGTACAACAAGCACAGACAACAGAGAGACATTGACGGGAACCCCCCTCCCCCTCCAGACAAAATCTCTTTAACATCTTTTGAGTGAAAGCCCAAGGTATTTTGCATATTTGTGAGAGAGGTAAAGAGAAAAMGAGATAGCGTTGACTGTTATTCCATCCAGGGYAACCAAGTAAAAAGAGGAGACTTACTGGGCCTTGGAGGATGCAGTCATCCCGGTCAATGCTGCCTCTGGAATTCCTTGAATCCGGCTTCTGGTTGTGACCGAGAGAGACACAGCAGGTTAAATGAAGGATCGAACGAACAAACAAACAAATGCTCAGACTGATTTCAATGTGGAAAACAATCATTATTTCTCTATATCACAGTGATAATGGACATTACTTTGCTATAACTGTGGTATGACATCTGATGCACTGATATTCAAATCAGTCAGATCAAATCTAAATGAATATACAATATCATGACAAATACAAATCACTGCTACGTAAACACAGCACAAAACGGTAACAAGAGACATTCTCCGCTTGATCCTTGGAGTCGTCATTATTATTTGTGTGTGTGTTGTATTGTAATATAGGGTTTCAGCTAATGTAAGCTAGCTAAGCTTTGACGTGACTTTCTGTTGCGGAGGTAAATGAGCTGCWCATCCAACTTGCAGAAAGCGCGAGACCCAACAKCTGCGCATGCGTAAAACCCTTACATCGCTCGATACCGTTTTCCACAAGCAAAGTGACATTAGATTGCAGCTAAAACCACATCTTCTGAGCGACTTTATCTAATGCGATGTAACGCGCCTAAAGTTGTTTTAAATGGTTTTCCAGTGCACTTGTCGCTGTTATTTCTTGATGAGCATCAATTGTAGTATGTTAATATTTTTTTCTAGTATCTTCATCTTTTTTCTAGTATGCTAATATATTTTAACATCTACATTAGTAGGCACATTCAATTATTTATCTTTCTAGCACTTCAACACAGAAGGAACAGTTGTACACAGCTTAGAATCCTGCAGCGCAGCAAATGTACTCCTGCTGCTGCTCTGCCCGTTAACTTATTAATACTTCAGTCTCACGCCAGCTGCCTGCCAAACTATTTACATTCCTCTCTCCTTCCCTCCCTCCTTCCCTAATGCTGTACCAGTTTTCCGAGGCAGGACTTGAAAACCTGCATCCTTTGGACTGCTGTTCTCTGCTGGGTGTTTCAGTGCCTGGGAGGAGAGCATGGAGCGAGCTGCTAGGAATTCCATCAACAGGATGAGAGAGGTTCCCCAGTTTTACTCCTGTTTACACGGCTTGGCTCACTGACTGACTGGCTCGCTGACTTACTGACTGACTGGCTCGCTGACTGACTCACACAAAGTGAACATGCTGCCAGATAGTGGTCTTTCTCTGTTGGCCTGCCTCTCTCTCTTCCTCCCTCTTTGTCTCTCTCTATCTCTCCACCTCTCGCTCTCTCACCCTGTCTCTTTCTCCCTCCCTATCTCTCTCCCTCCCCTGGTCCTCTCCTTCCTTTCTTCTAGTAGTCCCTCCCCTTGTATGAAATAAGAGTCTACGGGTCTAAACTACATACAACCTACTCAGCTTTCCAGCAAAGATCATTTGGCTTTCACCAACTCTGGGTCAAAATAAGTTTACCATACTTGACGGCGCATGGAGGGACAAACCTATCATTAGCTAGGAATTTGCCTTAGCCACACCTGGGCGCACGCACGCACGCACGCACGCTTTTTGTTTCCCCCTTTCTTCTCTGAAACCGCCTTTGTCCGTTGAAAGTAAAAAATTATCCAAGAAGTGAACTGAGGCGCTCTGGGACACATCTCAGAGATAATGATACGGTACTACTAAAATAACTGAGGGGTATGAAGCCAGTGCAAAKCATAATGTACGACATCTGTGCACAATTAACACAGGGCTTTCCAAGGAATGATGATGRACCTTTGTGTCAGACATTACAGTTGTAAGTAAACACCCTGAAAACAGAACATGAAGGGGCAAGTCTGTTATCTCCTGCATCACCATCAGAAGGGTTACAGGAGGCAGGTCTGTTATCTCCTGCATCACCATCAGAGGGGTTACAGGAGGCAGGTATGTACAACCATTATGTGTGTGTGTGGGATGTGTGTATGTATATATAGTGTGTGTGTGTGCTTGTATATGTGTGTGGTATGTGTGTATGTATATATATAGTGTGTGTGTGTGTGGTATGTGTGTATGTATATATAGTGTGTCTGTGTGTGGGGTATGTGTGTGTGTGGTTTGTGTGTATGTATATATAGTGTGTGTTTTATTACCAGGAAGCGTTCCTCCTGCTCCAGCCACCGCTGGTCCTCCTCCATCTGCTGCTGTTGCATCATCAGCTGTTCCTCCATCAGGAGGGGGGGCAGAACCTGACCCATCACCTGCATGTCCAGAGACCCCCTGTCCTGAGACAGACCGACACAGAGAGAGAGAAAGAGAGAGAGAAAGAGAGATATAGAGAAAGAGCGAAAGAGAGAGAAAGAGAAAAAGAGAGATTGAGAGAGAGAGAGAGAGAATCAGTGCATTGTCCCTCACCAACCTCAATCGCTACTASAGTYCCATCTTGTTATTGGGAGCACCAGGTGTACAACACTGGTCCATCCCCAGATCCTTACCTCCATGTTGGGGGACCACATGGGGAGGTCCTGCTGCCGGTGGTGGTTCCAGGTGTCATGGGGATCGTGGGATGCCTGGGGAGGGTACATCCCACTGGTCATGGAGGGCATGCCGTGGGGGCCTGGGTATCCTGCCATCTGGGAAGGACAGGGGCCTTTGAATTAGTAATGTATCTACTTAGATCAGGAACCCCCAATATCCCAACTACCAAAACAGAATCCCATGACATCTAGGGAAAGGCCTGTTATAACTACTGTATAAACACAGGGTACTGTCTTATGTCTCTCTGTCAGTGTGTTGTAGTAGCTAGGCTACCTGCTAGTGGTTATGATGTTATAACTACTTTATAACACAATGTACCAGCTCTCCTTGCTCTACCTGCTAGTGGTTATGCTGTTATAACTACTTTATAACACAATGTACCAGCTCTCCTTGCTCTACCTGCTAGTGGGTATGCTGTTATAACACATTTAAAATTTACATTTGAGTCATTTAGCAGACACTCTTGTCCAGAGCGATTTACAGGAGCAATTAGGGTTAAGTGCCTTGCTCAACGGTACATGGACAGATGTTTCACCTAGTCGGCTCAGGGATTCAAACCAGTAACATTTCGGTTACTGGTCCAACGCTCTTAACTGCTAGGCTACCTGCCCCCCCGTGTACCAGCTCTCCTTGCTCTACCTGGTAGTGGGTGGGCTGCCCCAGGTGCTGTGGGCTGGGGTAGAACCCCTCACTGGAGCGTGGGCTTGGGTACCCTGGTCTGCTGGGCTATAGAGAGACAGACAAAGAGCTCTGTTAAATACATGCTGCTGCTTCATCTCCATAGCTAGGTCTGGGTTAGATAGAGCTAGGCACACACACACTGACTGGCACACACACACACTGACTGACACACACACACACACTGACTGGCACACACACACACACACACACACACACACACACACACACCTGACTGGCACACACTGACTGGCACAACACACACATACACTGACTGGCACGCACAACACACCACACACACACACACATTGACTGGCACACAAACTACAGATGCAATGTGTGTGGACAGAGTTCGAGCTGTTCAAAAGGGAAACAAAGAAAGGCTATGAAACAAGCAGGCGGTTAGTTCAACATCCACAACATAAAAGTTACATGAGAGTTGTGGTGTTGGACTTAGTAGAGTTGCTGGTTATTTTTGGTGCGGGGGAGGGGGGAATGAGGGTAGAATAATCATCTCCAATTCAGGGTGACTTGTTGATAGGCAGGCAGGCAACAATCTCCTCCTCCACTGAGCATTGCACTCAGACTTTCCTTATATTTAATCATAACGAGACATCTACCTTACAGACCTTTTCACAGTAAGCTTCTCGAGGCCAAACCTCCCGATTAGCAAAAGACAGTGAACAAAACAGAACAGGCTGTAAGTTACAACATGTGACAACACTGTGGAAACATGAAATGATGTGCAAGAGACAGAGTTCAGATGCTCATTTAGAACACGTACAATAGAAACATCATAAAACAGGAAATCCAAGATTCTACACAACGTTGGGATGGCTAAGATGACGACAACGGAAGCATCAACCAACCGTGTTGAAAAAGGACCAATGAGAGCAGCATGTTTTCATGGTAGAATAASAGTAGATTGCATCATCCAGAGATCTGGAGGGAGGAGACGTCACCCTGCTGTACAGTACTGCATAATGCATCCCAAATGGAACCCTGTTCCCTAACATAGTGCCCTTCTTTCCTCCAGAGGCCTATGGGCCCAGGTCAAAAGTAGTGCACTACATAGGGGAAAAGGGTGCCATTTGGGACAAGGATWACACAAGCATCCTACACAGGCTCTGAAAGTGASTGACAACCTGAGGACATTTCAATAGCATTTCCCCCTCAAGGACAAGGCACATTGTGTTAGCATGTGTTAAGACAACATGCCGCTTTCCAAACAGCTTAGTGTCACAATATTCAACAAAGAAAATCACTAAATCTACGTTGGGCCAAAACATTATTTAATTCTAAATGTAATTTAATGTTACTCTAGTTTGTTTGCCATCATACTCAGTGTAAGTATTTAGGCGACAGCTTTTAACAAATCCACAATAATCATCTAACTAGATTTGAAGCCATTTTGTGTCTCTTGTCAAAGTGAAATAGCACTATAATGGATCACTGTTGCATCCTAACAGGAGCCCTATGAGAAACAGCCAGTGATTTCTCTACATAACTTGACACTGAAATCCCTGGATTGGAACTGAACAGTGTCCAGCCCTGCTGTGTTTCTTTCAGAGAGACACCACTAGAGTGGCGTATGTCAAAACCTTTACAGCTCTGATCTATTTAATGCTGTGGCCCTCTGTCCTGTCCTGTTCCACCGGCCTGTATGGATCTGTGGACTGCATGGGTCAGCTGCTGCTTTTGGGGTGGCTGTAGCATGTCAGTGTGGAGGTGGGGGTAGAGGATCTGACGATTCGACCACCACAGGGGCATGGAGGGTCTCCTCAGGGCTGCACGGTGGGGGGTGGGAAGGACAGTTGGGGTAGCACAGGAGGGCTAAGGGCCAAAGCATTGAGGTATAGGCGCCGACAGACATTCCAGACTAAAGCTTTGCTGCAAGGAGGGGGACAGCACAGACAGACAGGACAGGACAGGACAGGACAGGACAGGACAGGACAGGACAGGACAGGACAGACAGACAGACAGACAGACAGACAGACAGACAGACAGACAGACAGACAGACAGACAGACAGACAGACAGACAGACAGACAGACAGACAGAGACAGACAGACAGACAGACAGACAGACAGACAGACAGAACCAGACAGACAGACAGACAAGACAGCAGACAGACAGACAGACCAGACAGACAGACAGGAACAGGACAAGACAGACAGACAGACAGACAGACAGACAGACAGACAGACGGAGGACCAGACATACAAACAGACAGACGGAGTTACCAGACAGACAGACAGACGGAGGTACCAGACAGACAGACAGACAGACGGAGGTACCAGACAGACAGACGAGGTACCAGACAGACAGACGAGTACCAGTCAGACAGAGTACAGCAGACAACGGTACCAGTCAGACAACGAGTACCATCAACAGACGAGTACAGACAGACAAAGACGGACCAAAGACGAGACCAGACATACAGACAACAGACAGATGGAACCAGACAGACAGACAGACAGATGAGGACCAGACAGACAGACAGACATGAGGAGACCAGACAGACAGAGAGACGGAGGACAGACAGACAGGCAGAGGACCAGACAGACATACAGACAGATGAGGACCGACAGACAACAGACGGAGGACCAGACAGACAGACAGACAGGACAGAGAAGACTGAGGGACCAGACAGACGAGAGACGGAGGGAGACAGGAACAGAGACACTGAGACACAGGGAGATGTGGTCAGACACACAGACAGACAAGCACATTGAGACATGATGAACATTGCTGAAGACAAAAGCCAGCTGGTGATAAGCTGTAAGCAGAGAGCTGGTAGAGGAACTAATGGGAAGGAGAGCAGGGAAGTCAGCTGGGAGGAGAGCAGGGTAGTCAGTGGCGGAGAGCTAGGTAGTCAGTGTGGAGGAGAGCAGGGTAGTCAGTGGGGAGAACAGCAAGGTAGTCAGTAAGGGGGGACAGGGTAGTCACATAAAATAGTCCTTGATTAAAGATTCCCTTGATAAAAAAAGTATCTATAATTCCTGATTAAAATTCCTTGATAAAAAAGTATCTTGAAAAATAGCTCTTGATAAAATAGTTCCCATCAATAGTCATCACACAGTATTAGAGAGAAATGGTGGTTATAAACTCAGCAAAAAAAGAAACGTCCTTTTGTCAGGACCCTGTCTTTCAAGATAGTTCATAAAAATCCAAATAACTTCACAGATCTCATTGTAAAGGTTTAAACACTGTTTCCATGCTGTTCAATAACCAAAACAATTAATGAACATGCACCTGTGGAACGGTCGTTAAGACACTAACAGCTTACAGACGGTAGGCAATTAAGGTCACAGTTATGAAAACTTAGGACACTAAAGAGCCTTTCTACCGACTCTGAAAAACACCAAAAGAAAGATGCCCAGGTTCCCTGCTCATCTGCATGAATGTGCCTAGCATGCTGCAAGGAGGCATGAGGACTGCAGATGTGGCCAGGGCAATAAATTGCAGTGTCCGTACTGAGACGCCTAAGACAGCGCTACAGGAGACAGGACGGACAGCTGATCGTCCTCGCAGTGACAGACCACGTGTACAACATCTGCACATTATCGTTACATTCGAACATCACACCTGCAGGACAGGTACAGAGATGGCAACAACAACTGCTCATTTATACCAGAATGCACCAATCCTCCATCAGTGCTCAGACTGTCCGCATAGGCTGAGAGAGCTGGACTGAGGGCTTATAGGCCTGTTGTAAGGTAGGTCCACACCAGACATCACGGCAACAACGTCTCTATGGGCACAAACCACCGTCGCTGGACAGACAGAACTGGCAAAAGTGCTCTTCATCTACAGAGTCCGGTTTTGTCTCACGGGGTGATGGTTGGATTCTCATTATCGTCGAAGAATGAGCTTACACCAAGGCTGTACTCTGGAGCGGGATCGATTTGAGGTGGAGGGTCCGTAATGGTCGGGGCGGTGTGTCACAGCATCATAGACTGAGCTTGTTGTCATTGCAGGCAATCTCAACGCTGTGCTTTACAGGGAAGACACCTCCTCCCTCATGCGAGCCCTTCCTGCAGGCTCATCCTACATGACCCCCAGCATGACAATGCACCAGCATACTACTCGTTCTGCTGATTTCCTGCAAGACAGAATGTCAGTGTTCTGCATGGCAGCGAAGAGCCCGGATCTCAATCCCATTGAGCACGTCTGGGACCTGTTGGATCAGAGGTGAGGGCTAGGGCTATTCCCCAGAATTGTCCGGACTTGCCTTGTAAGAGTGGGTAACATCTCACAGCAAAACTGGCAAATCTGGTGCAGTCATGAGGAGGGATCCACTGCATACTTAATGCAGCTGGTGGCCACACCAGATACTGACTGTTACTTTTGATTTTGACCCCTCTTTTTCAGGACACATTTCTGTTAGTCACATGTCTGTGAACTGTTCAGTTTATGTCTCAGTGTTGAATCTTGCTTTGTTCATACAAAATTTACAGATGTTAAGTTTGCTGAAAATAACGCAGTGACAGTAGAAGACGTTTCTTTTTTTGCTGAGTTTATATGGTGGCTGTACACAGAGCTGTTCAGTCCAGCAGCCAGCGTGTTTGCCCATGGTGGAACAGTTCCTAGAAGTAGGACCATGGGTAACAATAGATAAGGCTTTAGATAATGCAAACAGCTGCAGCAGAGAGAAAACGGGAACAGAAATGACATTAGTATATCAGTAGAAAATGAAAGCTCTCTAAATAACATTGAGGATGGAAGAGGTGAAGCTACAAAAACATTTCCTCAGAATAATGTCTAACAGTCTGACAGTCTGACAACAGAACTGAAAATTGTGGTCCAAGCATGTAGACCCACCTGACTATGTGTAATCTGAGGAGTCACTGACTAAAGCCTCAAGCTTGACTGTACTGTTTGTATTTGGTACAGTGTTACAGATGTCACACATGAAACTCTCTTGTAATGGGAGCAGCCAACTGAACAGACTGACTGCCAAGATAGGTGTTGATTTTGACGTCTGTGACTCCTGTGCCAAGCATAAAGTCGCTGTGGTGTGTGTGTGTGTGTGTGTGTGTGTGTGTGTGTGTGTGTGTGTGTGTGTGTGGTTCTATTAATGTGCTGTCTGTGTGTGTGTGTTAAAGTGTGCATTCTGTGAGTGTGTGTGTGACTCTTCTCTATCGTGTGTGTGTGTGTGACTCTCTCTCTCTCGATCGTGTGGTGGTGTTTGTGTGTGTGTGGTGTGTGTGGTGTGTTGTGTGTGTGTTGGTGTGTGTGTTGTGTTTGTGTGTGTGTGTGTGTGTGTGTGTGTGTGTGTGTGTGTTGTGTGTTTGTGTGTGTGTCTATTAATGTGCTTCTGTGTGTGTGTCTAAAAGTGTGCATCTGTGAGTGTGTGTGTGACTCTCTATCTGTGTGTGTGTGTGTGACTCTCTCTCTCTCTATCTGTGTGTGTGTGTGTGTGTGTGTGTGTGTGTGTGTGTGTGTGTGTGTGTGTGTGTGTGTGTGTTGTGTGTGGTGGTGTGTGTGGTGGTAAGCTTTACTTTAGGCGGCGCCTCGTGGACCCCCTGAGTCCAGAAGAGACTGACGTCTCATCTCCATACGTGTCCTCTCCTTCTGCTGCAGCTTCTCCTCCTCCAATATCTGACTGCACAGAGACAGAACAAACCACTGTGACTGTGTGTGTGGTGTGTGTGTCCGTGATACTATCAGACTTCAGGAGTGTCCACCAGGAGCATAACTATAGTTAGTCTAGCATATCCTAAAAAGACTAAACTTGTGCTGTGGCTTTGAGAGGGGAGGAGAGATACGCTGGATAAACTCTGTACAGGTTATTGTACATGTACTGTCCTGTACATGGTGAAGGTTTCTCCACTACAATCAGGGATGGATATTGTTGCAGCGTAGCTACACACAGTCCATCCTTCCTGTTAAGTCCTGCTGCGTTCTCAGATGGTTTTGTTGACAGAGCTGTTAGCTGACAGGGTGGGTTTACACAGCTGAGTAACACAACCCCTTGTAACAGCTACATCCTCTTTCCTGATACAGTACATAGAGCATACCAAATGGATCCCTATTTCCTATATAGTGCACACGTACCACAGAGCTCTATGGGCCGTGTTTAAAGTAGTGCACTATAAAGGGAATAGGGAGCCATTTGAGAGTCAGACAATGTGGTACACACACAGACCTTAAGGAATACAGAGTAGAAAGCAGACAGCGGTCCCACTCCACCCAGCCTGGACTGCTACAGTGATTTTATGCCTCTGTCCATAGCACATGGAAACCCATTGGACATGCACAAAAAGAGGGGAAACCGCTCAAACACATGAAACAGCTTCCTCCGTAGAGCCTGCAATAGCCATTAGAGGAATAAGCCATTTATAGAATCACACAATGAGAGGAGATGTGGGTCTACTCTACTGTACTGCTCTGTACTGTTCTGACAATACCTTTCAGCCAGCATTAACTTAGACCAAGTCTGAACAAATGCAGGCAATTCACTGAGCCAAACATTCTTCTGGATGCTAGAATATAGGTGTCTCCTCCAACTAAAACAAAGAACAGTACATGAAGTGGAGTCCTCCAGCCTAAATACAGGCAATAAACTGTGTCCCATGAACCCCACAGTCTCTCTCTTCTCTCTCTGTCTCTCTCTGTCCCTCTCTCTCGCTCTCCATCTCTCCCTTTCTGTCTCTCTCTTTCTCTCTTTCTCTCTGGGAGGGAGGACTATTTGTGGAAACAGCATTAGTCCTGGCTGCCATGCTGCCTTTGTATCTCTGTTCTTTACTGCCCAGATCAGTCACTCAATATAGTCGCTGCTGTCCTTGTCTGTTCCTAAGGCTAGAACTGAGATGGGGAAAAAATCATTTTCCCATAATGCCCCTTCATCCTGGAACATGCTTCAGAAGATTTTAAAGTTAGGGGAGTTAGTGTCTTTGCCTGTTTTTAAGACTCTGATCGACAACACTGTTTGTGATAACTGCAGGTGTTTCTAATCTTCAGTTGTATCTTTAACTTGTGACACTTTGTCTTTTGTGTGTATTCTGTATTTTTCTGTAATATTTTATGGACATGCTGCTATTTCCCTGTTTTGCCTTCTTGCCAGGTCGCCCTCACTAAAGKKTTTTTTAACTTCAATGGGTTTAACCTGGTTAAATAAAGGTTAAATAAATAAAAAATGTGTGATAGCAGCAGTAAATCAGACAAGAACAACATGGGGACCACCTGTCCTGGTCATTCTCCAGAACACACAACACAAACCTGACCCGTCTGTTAACAAGTTACAGGCTATTAGCACCGTTGCCTCTAATAACAAAAGTGTTCGCAGTGTTGCTGACAAAACATTATATAAAGTATTACTTTCTGTTGACTAGCTAATAGCTACTACCTTTAAAAAGAAATCAAACAGTCTGACAGTAACTCAACAGCATTACAATGGAAGCACACTGAACGCCATGCTAAATGACTCTCCAMACATATTCACTACTCACCAGCGTCACTTTGCTAGAGTTCCATATCATCAATGCTCAGAATAAGTCTGGAAAACTGTATTGTGAGGGACCTGAATCAAAACCATTCCTTCACAGCCAACTACATCACTCCACATGTTCTCAAGGCAGACCTCAATAGGACATATCCAGTCAACTGAGTCACGGAGAGAAGGAGATAAGGAAGGAAAAGCCCTGACTGTTACCTTACAACAGTGGGAGTTGAGCTGCCTCGTGTGCTGCTAGAGGAACAGGAGACCATATCCACTTAGATAATCCATTAGGGGAGAGACGTCCAGTACGCATGACACAAGTGTCCCAGAGACCAGACAGACAAC
>NC_036851.1:50222376-50233245 GCF_002910315.2 Salvelinus sp. IW2-2015
CACTTTCACACACCACACAGAGCTTAGAGAACAGGGCATAAGCGGGCCAGGGCAGTCGCGCTTCCAGGACTTTGCCGTGCTGTTCTGACCTTGCCGATCTTCTTCCTTTTCATCCAGCTGTCCGCCACTCCACACTCCCTACTCGATATATTACTTACTCAGTAATACTATATGCTGTCTGTCTCTATCCGCAATTAGGAGCTGTTCTTCTCCATCCACACCTTCCATTTACGGATAATACTGATCTTAGTAACTGATAGTCTGTCTGTCTGTATCTCAATGTAGGAGCTGTCTCTTCCATCCAGACCTCCCATACTATAAACTACCAGTCATACTATATCTGTCTGTCTTCTATCTCGAATGTAGGAAGCGGTCTCTCCATCCAACTCCCATAGCTATATATACTACCATTTGTATAACTATATATGTCTTGTTCTGTATCTCAATGCAGAAGCTGTCTCTCCAAAACCGACATCTCCCATACTATATATACTTACCAGTATTCGCCAATATCAGTCTGTCTGTATTCGTCACTGTAGGAGCTTGTCTCTCATCACACCTCCATTACATATATATAGACTACCAGTAGACTATATATGCTGTCTCTATCTTCCAATGTTAGACCGCGTCCATCGCCCCCAACCACACCTCGCCCATACTATATATACTAGCCAGTCTACTATATATGTCTGTCTCTATTTCTTCAATGTAGGACCTGGCTTTCTCTCATTTTTGTGTCTTCATCTTGACTATCTGGACAGTAAATGAGGACACTCAGTTTGGTTGTAAATAGTAGGTGCGTTCAGTTTACTGTCGCCAGTCGTCAGATAATTATAGTTCTGGCCAAGTAAAGTAGGACGTGTTGTTGTGTGTAGTGTCTGTGGGTGTGTGTGTTGTGTGTTAGATGATGTGTGGTTTGGTGGGTTGTGGGTTTTTTTGTGCGTCCGGTGCGGCTCTGCGTGGGTCGTGCTTGTGCCTTGGCCTAGGCGGTTCTTTGCCTGCCGTGCGTGCGTTGCGTGCGGTTGCTGTGCGTGCCGCTGTCGGTGGGAGGGCTGGCGTTAGCCACCAAAAGCGGGCTGGTGAGGTGGGATGAAATTATAATGAATTAAAAGACAGTTGTGAGAGCATGCTGTCGGCCCGCCAGTTGCAAGCCAGGGTTCCCACGTTACAGCCTACGTTATTCCCCTCCAGTTCTGTACCTTCTGCGGTTGGTTTCTGACAGCTCCGTTGAATGTTTACATGGCTATTGTGCATTTCGGGCATAATGGAACAACACGCAAGCTTTGGTTTCTACAGGCAGAGAAGCGCCCCAACCGTCTCCTTGAAGCAACGCGACTTGCAGAGCAGATATGCGTGGACATATTTACATCCAGCTCTCCTACTTGCGAGTACACGCTCGCCTCAAGAAGCAGCCCCATCTCACCCTCGCCTCTTCCTCATTTCAATCTCCCTACTAATAACCTTAAGCCTCCTCTCGCCTCCCTGCTGTCTATCAGTCCATCCATAAACACACAGTGCTAACACACAGCAACATACCCTCCTCGTCATAGTCCGTTGCACATCCTATTACATGACAAGCCTCCCTCTCCTACTACCCTGTGCCGAGTTGCGTCCTCACACCATACACGTCCTAAATATACACGCCCCCATCTCTGCGTTCCCTCTAACCATCAGCCTCTGCATCAAAAGTTATACAAGGAGCTGCCCCGCTCTTCCGGTCCTCTCTTAGTCCACTAAGCAACCTCCCTGACCAAATCCACGACCGCACGTCTCTGCCGTCTCTCCGTGCTGATGCTGACCACCACTCCCTACAAAACACGCGCACCATCTCACATCCATACTCTCGTGTGCTCCTCAACAGTTACTCCATAAAAAATACAATATGACGACCGCATCCCCCCTCTCAGCTATATCTGACCTTCAGCTGCCTCGAAACATAGGTCGTCCTCTCCCGCTCCCTCTGTTCCGGTTCACCTCAGCTGTGTAAAAACGACATACCATCGTCCCTCTCACTACTGTGCTACAGCCATTCCTAATAACAGCCCCTCTCATCTCTATCCTCTGTGTCCTATCAGCCTCACCCCATATAAAGAGCAAAGGCCCCCTCTTCTTGGCTCTCACTCTGTCTTCTCACTGACCATAAAACAGCCCCTCTCACTTCTGATCTGCTCTGGCATAACCAGGTCTTAGCCGGTTGCTGGACAGTAGGGGCCAAGAAGCATATGGGTTGAGAGTGCGATGGGTAGCGATCAACCGCTACCAATGTAGCCTGCTACTGATGTAGCGCAAGGTGCGGTGACACCGTGCCTAACCATCCTGAGATACATGTTCCCCATGACCGAGACCAGAATGAGACTGGCAAAGGGCTAGTGCACGTGGCCAGGGCGGTTGGGGCAGTTATAGACCGCATAGACACGGACTAAAGATTACAGATGGGATGATTAAGAGGAAATCACGCATGTGACAGGACGGATGGACTGGGGATGCTCAATTTCGGAGGGAATGTCCCAAGTGGGAAGTGGGGTTAGATACGGACGAGATATGGGTGTTGGAGAGGGACAGGAGAGATGGGTGATATACATGCCACCAAGCCTTCAGTCAGCACAAAATGCCGACAAGAGGCGGAAAGAGAAAGGACGCACAGAAAATAAGCAATGGAAGTTACATGCCCAGTGATTTAGAATATGCGCAGGGAGGAAGAAAAGAAAAAAATACCAGGGGGCTTCGTGGGGTTCCGCAGGATAGGGAAGTGCCAGGGCGGTGTAAACCACAGGGGCCTTACATTTGTTGACTTGTGTGTTGATGTGCTATCGATGGGTAACAGCAAGAAAAATGGAGTCCGGAGCGCCAGTCCAGGGATGCGAGTTTGTTGGGAATGAAATGGGCTAGTAAATATTGTTGCCCTTTAAACACTGTGATATTAACCAGCATCAAGCTAAAGACCAAGAGGAACGTGCATTGAAAGGTGCTGTTCTTTCAGCTCCTGACCATTCAATTAAAGCATGCATCTCTCTCTCTCAGACGGCTGGACCTTATTGATAGGCGAAACCAAGCCTTATGGGTAATGTCATCAGCAATGGGAAAATCACAGACGAGCATGTAAACATTACAACGGGGCTGTCCAGAACCAGAAAGTGACATGTCAGATTCTGTGAGGGGAAAGTAGGTGCGACTGGGACCACTGGCTCGCAGCTGAGCAGACAGCAGCTTGCTATCACACTGTCTATTCGATCACATATATATTTCACCCCCCAAACACCCACACCACACACAACACACACGCACGCACGCACACACACACACACCACCACAGCCGCACGCACGCACGCACGCACGCACGCAAACGCACGCACGCACGCACAAACGCACGCACGCACGCACGCGCACACGCACGCACCGCAACGCACGCACCGCAACCACACACACACACACACACACACACACACACACACACACCCCACCACAGCCACATCGCTCTCAAAACCACAAAACACACACACACACACACCACAACACACACACTACGTACCCTACTTTTCAACTTCGGCAGACATATAATTATCTGAGAATAAGGCGACCAGCAGTAACCTGATAACCCTAACAAATATTTTACAAACCAAAAACCTGAAGTGTCCTGCATTTCACTGGAAATCAGAGTTGCAGTCAGAATGCGGGAAGACACCATAAAATGGAACAGACAAAGTCCTACATTTTGAGATAGAGACAGACAATATTTCAATCAGTTATACTGGTAGTATAGTCATGAGGTATGGGAGGTTGGTCGTGGGTGGAAGAGACAGCTCCTACGATTGAGATAGAGACAGACCATAATATTAAGGTTTATACTGGTATGGGAGTAAGGTTATTATAGTATGGAGACGGTGTGTGGATGGAGAGAGCAGCTCCTACATTTGACCCGAGTACAGCACAGTTTCCCACGTAGTAGTTATAGTAGGTAACTGAGTCAGTATATATAGTATGGATTGGGAAGTCTGTTGATGGTAGAGACAAGCCTGGACCTTACAGTTGGAGATACAGACATAGAAACATATAAGTATTATACTGGTAGTTATATATAGTATGGGAGGGCTGGTAATGGAGAGAGACAGCCTCCTACATTGAGATAGAGACAGACAAGATATAGTTAGTACTGGTAGTATATAGTTAGTGTATGGCGAGGTCTGGATGAGAGACAGTCCTACATTGAGATACAGACAGACAGATATACTCTATAGTGGCTGGGTTAGTATCATTTAAGTAATCAAAGTTAAACTGGGAGAGACAAGAAAAGTTGTGTCTGTGGATGGAGAGAGAACAGAACTCCTGTACAGTCTGAGGTGAGTGAAGAGAGCAGACAGATATAGATATACTGAGTAGAGTATTAGTATAGTGATAGCGAGAGTCAGACGGGAGTTTTGATGGGAGAGACAGAACTGATGAAAAGGAAGAAAGATGCAGGTCAGACAGACGGCAAAGCTGGAAGGCGACTGGCACCTGCCCCGAAACCTAACGCTCATATTTCTGCTGTGTGTTGTGAGCTGTGAGAATGTGAGTGGGTGTTAAATGATGAGTGTGTCCGCTGTCTGTTGTGTTTCAATCTTCCTCTTTATGTGTCTGTAACCTCAGCACAGCCCCTACGATGCTCAGGACAGAGGTTAATGGTCCAGATCACCACACCACACCACACACACACACACACACACACACACCACACACAGACACACACACACACACACACACACACACACACACACACACATGGCACCATACCATAAAACCACACACTACACTACATGCGACACCAACACACCACAGACGAACGCACACAGCGGGACTACATCTGCTTAGAGTGAGACCAATGTCAGAAACCAGGCAACAGGCAGGCAATGTTGATTTCGGACGGCGAGCGAGAAATCTGGAATGATAGAAAGGCAGACTGGGAGAGTCATTTGAAAGCTTTATCGGACAAAGGAGTGTGTGAGAAAAGTAAAGAACATCAAAAAGAAAACCTGACCGGCAAATCACCCCCGCAACCGTTCTTTAGAAAGTGCACACCTGACAACTACGCACCGCTATACTTCCAAGTTTTCTCTCTCCAGGACTTGTTGTTCTGCCTGCTCGTATGAAGTGCTCTATAGACATGTGTACCTGTTGTCCTTTGCTTGGTTCCTATTCCTTAACTCCCACTCGCCTGTGAGGTGTTTGGAATGTAGCTGAGGTAGGTAAGAAAGTTGAGTACATACCTTTACTCCACCAATAGAAGGACCTCCCTTTCTTTGACCAGACTTGTCCTCCAACCGTTGGCATGAGGTGGGTGCCCAGGACCTACCATTCTTCAGTACCATTTGATCTCATTGGGGTGATCCTTTTCAGCAAGGGACAGGACGATCCCTTGTTCCGGTGTAGTTCTAGGTGATCCCTCACCTTCCTCCATCCGTATTGAGGGAAGATGGAAGTGTGATGCAGTTGCCAATGCCCCACGATGAGTCGCTCCGATGAGCAATCATTGCCAACAACCTTCGCTTCCCGCCTATAAAGAGCAGATTCGTATGCGAGATGGGGGTCAGCCCGTAGGAGCCTCGGGAGCTTCCCAGATGAGTAAGCGAACACGATGTGGAGCACCTCCCAGATCCTTGAACTTACTTGTGCATCCAAATCTTTAATCGTGAGATTACTCCGTAATAAGGCATCTCCAATGCGGTCCTGGAGTGGCCTCAGCCCGAGCGGTAACGCAGGCTAGGTCCTGTTATTCCTTCACCCACACGAACATGATAGAATCCTTTGTTGGGAGCTGAACCTGTCCATGTGTCCTGTATTGCCAGCGAGAGGCCCCATGCCCCGAAGGAGACCCTGGATAGGTTCGTGCGAGGGATCTACCCAATTATAATCTGTATGATCCAGTTGAATGGTGTGGTCCGCTCCATACAACAGATCTCTCCTGCTGGTGCATGCTTGGCCATTGTGGAGATGGTGGAATCTGTTTTGTGTTGTGTGCAAACCTAGTCAAGAACGTACAGGAAAACGTCATGATCTCTGTAAGTTCCAAAGATTTAAGTTCTGCTTTTCTGATGTATCAAATGACTTATGTCATGCAAAAAATGCAAATTAATTTACTTAAAAATCAAACAAAGGTGATTTTCTGGATTTGTGTTTTAGATTCGTCTCTCATAGTTGAAGGTCCCTTGCTGTGGAATCAGGGCTTTGAAATTTTCGTGTACATACCTTACACTCTACATGCTTAAGCTGCACGGTTAAACTAGTAGGAGTAGGATAAACTTGCAATCTCAGTTAATACAGGCAGGTTTTAATGAGTGCGAGTGTACAGTTGATCAAATATTGTTCCCCCACTGACATATTGCCAAGGGCCTGTTCCCTTTGGCTCTTTATTATAAGAATATGAAAATATGAAAGAAACAACATCAAACAGATTGTATTCTCAGATGAGGACCGGAATTTTACTACTTGAACTTGAGTAACATAACAATAACAAGGGTCCAAAATAAACCATACATTGAACAAGACATAAGCATACGAGTGAGTCATGTGCAGTTGATTGGCTCCCTCAACTTATGGCAAAGGCCCGCATGTTAGTTGCCGGGGCTGAATCAATACTTCCAACATTAGCAGCCTCTTGCTGACGTCCTGCAATATAGCCAAATTAATTATTCTAAGAAATCATACAATGTTGGAAATTCTGAGCCGGAGATATTAGTGTTGTTTTATTTCTCGATTCTCATCCGTACTGCATCAGCTAATGTGAAACATTCTAGAAATAAGGTTGCAATACCTTTATGAGAGAGGAAAAATGACACTCCTCTATTGATTGTTTAGTACTTCATATTTTTTTGACACATTGCATTTTTTCTGGAAATCCTAGCCCCTTGTGAAGTCATAGGAGTAATCCTGCCATATACCGCATGTTCTGTGCGAGTATTGACAGGCTTTCCTCTTTTACCCGAGTATGCGAGACCCAGAGTATTCCCTACTTTGTGTTCTACCCCATCTTTGCTTCCAATGAGAATATGGGTGTGTTTATGTTCGAGTCGTCCAAATATATACTATAGCCAGATCTTCAGTTCTTTGGAGAAGATCCTAGGACTATGTATGGAACTACGGAGAAGAGAGAGAAAGTAAACTCTGAGGTAAAAAGAAGATTTGGAGGCATGGTGTGCGATTTAGAGGCGAGAAAGGACTGATTTTGGTATGTGTTTTGGTGCTGTGAGTGGATTTGAATAGATAATGTAGTTTTTGTTTGACTGTGTTTGTAATTTGGTTTAATTGATGATTGATTGGATGTTCGTGGTCCTGAGCTTTCAAGTGTGTATGAAGTAGAAAAGTGCAGTATGAGAAATGAGGAAGTGATGAAGGGACACCTCCTTGTATGAATTGTCTCCAGGAACCTGAGATGGAGAGACCCAGACCATTGCGAGAGAGTTGAGAGACAGAGGTAATGATAATGAGGGAGCGGTTAGTATGTTTAGACTGTCCTTCGAAAATTAGAGAGTATCCTCACTTTGTTTGGAAGGTTATTATGATGTAGTAGAAGACTGGGAGACTGAATATACCTGCCCGACTGGCATGCAGATTGTTTAGTAGTTTTCACGTATCGGAACATTAGGAGAGATTTACAGAATCTGCATGAGGGTGAATGGGTGTTGTATTTGATGAATCTTGTTTTGACCAAGTGGAGCACCGCAAGAAGGATGATGAGATAAATGTGAATTGTATGAACATAATTAGTTTTAAGCAATTGAATAGTTATTTAAATTTGAAATTGTTTTTAATTGATGGAGTGAGAATGCAATTCTTCTTCTCTTTTGCTATCTTGTAATTTTTTCTTCTTATGATCTATTCTGATCGTTTTCTGTTATAGTCGTCTTTTTTATACATATCTTTCTTTCCTTTCTTTTTGTGTGTCACTGCGGATAGTACAGGGGATCCTGGTGGTAGATCCGTAAAAAGAGAGAGTATATGAGGGAGATTAAAGGGTTTGGGTAGCTAAGGAAGGATTTAAGAGACTTGTGTAAGTTTATAGCGGAAGTTAGGAGAGGTACGACGAATTGAAAACTGAAGCTTGTGATTGTTGTGGAGAGAGTGATCCTAGGTGGATCAGAAGTAGCAGCCCTTGTGAGAACAAGAGATGTACTAGAAGTGATTCTTGTTCATGATCAGGAAAGAAAGACTGGAGTAATATAGCCAAGTGTTGTTATGTTCGGGGGTTTAGTTGTATTATTAGACCTGGGTGTCGAGTGATGCTGATTGGTAAAGCATCTATACCACGTATGACAAAGCATTTTATTTTATGATTAAGTTGGATAAGTTTTCCTATTAGAAGCATGGGTTTGTGGTATATTGAATATACAGTAGCTGTAGAGGATGTGTCCGAAGACAGACGTATATTGATATACAGATGGGCTTATTGTTATTTAGGAACAGGTCTGATTCACCTTGTCTGGTTGAAGATGGATAGGTGAATGTGATTAAATTATTAAATTCAATACTTGTGTTTTCTATAACACTACTAATACTACTGATACTAGTGTTACAATATGTAGAAGTCTTCAATTTGATCATGTTGTAGTGTGAGTGGTGTTAAAGAAGGTTCTTAAAGTATGAGCTAAAATATATTATTATAATAATAAATAATTAAATTTATTGGCAGGATTACTTTTGCTGTGGAAATGGAAATTAAGGTTACATTCTGTAGTGAATTCTCTAAACTGTTTTGGATCCAAATGGAGGCTGGTGGGAAAGGAGGAGATGGGTCCATTGAATGGATGGAATGGAATAATCAATAAAACATAACCTATGGAAACAATTTTAGACTCATTTCTATTATATCAGATTAAATAGATCTCTATAGCTTCAAGTACTGATTAGATCTGGTAGTGTTATATGTTATATTAAGACTTTAAGTTGTTGTGGTTTAAAAGTGGAAAAGTTTCTGTATACAGAAGTTCAGACTTTGGTCTACTGTCTAGAGGGAAAAAAAAGTTTGATATCTGAAGAATTTCTTTTTTTATTTTTTTTTATAATTTTTGAACTTACTTGTCTTCAGCGGGGTAATATTCATACGGATATTGGACCTATTCTTGACTAAAGAGTGAGAAGAGAGGAGAGAGAGAGGAGATAGGAGATACCTTTATATATATATATATATATTAGAGAAGAGAGAAGAGAAAGTGTTTTGTGTTTTTGTTTGATCTGAGAAGGGAATTGTGTCCGTTTGTTTACATAATTTTGTACATGTTTAAGAAGAGGTGTGGTAGAAAATCGTTTTTGCGTTTACCTTCTGGAGAAGTACTTCTTATGTTAGGAAAATGAATTAATATGTTAAACATTTATAAATTGAGAAATCTGCTGAGATTGACAGAAGTAATGTGGAGAAAGTTGTTTGGAACGACATTGGAACAAGAAGGGGGTAAATAATAGATCTTTCTAGAACAGAATAAGTTTTAACTGTGGAATGACGAGAAAACATTACAAATATTATGTTATATTAGATGAGTTAATAATTCCAAATAGTGTATTAGATGAAGTTAAAATCATTATAGTATATTAGATGAGTTAACTAATTAAATAAGTGTATTAATGAGTTAACTAACTCATTAGAGTGATTAGATGAGTAAACTCATTATAGTTAATTAGATGAGTTATATTAACATAGTATATCCTAATGAGTTAACTCAACTATTAGAAGTGTATTAGATGGTTAACAACTATTAGAGTGTATTAGCATGAGTTAATCAACTATTAGAGTTATTAGATGAGTTAACAATATTTATAGTATATTGATGAGTTAACCTAACTCAATATAGTTGTATTAGAGTGATTAACTAATATTAGAGGTATATTAGATGAGTTAACTAATCCATTAGAGTGTATTAGGATGAGTTATCAACTCATTTAAGTGTATTAGAGTTATTACTTTAACAGTGTATTAGATGGTTTACAAACTAATTAAAGTGATTAGATTAGTTATATAAGTGTATGTAGATGAGTAAACTTATACTCTTCTTGTTTCTGCAAAACCTCCAGCATAGCTGACACTTTCAAATGATTTCCAGAGGAGGGGATATAAACCCATCTCATCCCAGACACCCTGTGTTTTGCCTAGGCCTGTTGTGCAGCTGGTAAAAGCATTCTGTTAGTGTACAGATGTATGGTCATTCATTTGAGCCAGTTTCTTACAGCAGRAAAATAATACTGCAGCAACAGCAAATGTGAATTATCATGTAAATCATAATGAATGGACATTTTTGTTGGGGTTGAAAATCAAGTCTGAAAATTCCAAGTGGAAATTACTTCCTTTAAAAGCCTTTTTAAGCCTCAAATGCACTACRATTYAGGAAAGTTCTCCTGCAACAGTTATCAAATTAAGATCCTACATTTTTGGGGGGACTTCATAGCAGATTTTGAAAAGGCGTTTGATAAAGTATGATTAGAATGTATATATAAATGCCTGGATGACTTTAATTTTGGTGAATCTCTTATACAATGTGTTAAAGTTATGTACAGCAACCCCAGATTGTAAAATAGTAAATAATGGTTACTTCTCAGAAAGTATTGAGCTTTTAAGAGGAATAAATCAAGGCTGTCCATTGTCTCCATATCTATTTATTATGGCCATTGAAAYGCTAGCTATTAAAATTAGATCCAACAAGAACWTCAAGRGGTTTGAAATCCAGGGGATAAAAACAAGTGTCAATAAATGCCGATGACTCCAGTTTTTTCTTAAATCTGCAATCTGGATCCCTGCACAGTCTCATTGAAGATCTTGATCACTTTTCTAGCCTCTCTGGATTAAAACCTAATTATGACAAGTGTACCATATTCCTTATTGGATCGTTAAAAAATACAGTGTTTACA
>NC_036851.1:50233600-50234664 GCF_002910315.2 Salvelinus sp. IW2-2015
CAACTACCAGCCAGATCCAATCCCAAATGATTACAAAGTATTTACCTTGTCGCCACATGTAAGGAATCAAAATGGTGGTAACAATTAAGAAACATACAGCAGGTTGGTACAATTTCAGTTCTATCCTCCAGAAAAGATAGAACAAATATTACAACAAATGTTATGGTTAAACTCAAATATACTGATCAATAAAAAAAACATTCTTTATGGATTTTTTTTTTTTAAATATGGTATTATATGTATTAATGATATTATGAATAGGAATGGAGGAGTTATGTCACATATGCAGCTATCGAAAATATATGGGAATATCTGCTCAATCCAAATGTACAACCAACTGATTGCAGCACTACCACAAAAATGGAGGAGGCAAGTGGAAAAGGAMRTAGGTAGGGAACTTGTTTGCCTGCCATATATTAAATATATAAATTGGCTGAAAGGAACTGGCATAAATWGRAAAATAAATGGACAAAAATGTTGACAGCTGCGSCATAGGGGTTGCAAAWTAAATGGGAGGAKATTTTTGATGTACCAATTCCATGGCAYATGGTTTATGAACTGGTACAAAAAACTACACTTGATTCCACACTTAGAGTTTTTCAATTTCAATTATGATATAAAATTCTTGCCACCAACAGAATGCTACAGTATATATATGGGGCAACAATACAACAATCTCAGCTCTGTAGATTTTGCTGCGAAGAGACAGAATCAATAGATMATTTATTCTGGTATTGTCTCTATGTAGCTTGTTTCTGGTCACAGGTTCAGGAACGGTTAAAAWAAATCACAACATGCACTTAACATGAACCTTACAAATAGCAGTGTTGGGCGAWCTGGACAGCCATAGTCAATAAATAATATAATAATACTGGTAGGAAAGGTTTTCATCTTTAGCKCACAATCTGTGGATACTATTGGTTTAGAAAGGTTCAACATGTATGTTAAACATCACAACACAATGGAAAAATGTTTGGCCCATGGAAACCAAACAAGGATTTTCTATGGGGATAGGTGGGATGGACTGAGAGTGGCTGAAGGGTGGGATTAAAGAGCTTATGTTC
>NC_036851.1:50243415-50250316 GCF_002910315.2 Salvelinus sp. IW2-2015
CTATTCTCTGGGTAGTCTCTTCTGCTGCCATAAAAAAGCCAGCCATGCACCCTACATAACCCTTAATAAAGCCAGCCATGCACCCTACATAACCCTTAATATAAACCCAACCCATGTACAGTATATAACCCTTGTAAACCCAGACATAACCCCTATAAACCCAATACATAACCCTATATAAAGCCACCATGCTACAGTACATAACCCTTGTAAACCCAGTACATAAGCCTTATAAAGCCAGTACAAACCCTTATAACCCAGTACATAACCCCTATAAAGCCAGCCATGTACAGTACATAACTTTTAAACCAGTACATAACCCTTATAAACAGCCATGTACAGTACATCTCAAGGAAATGAAGTTTTAATGAGGTTATTTGAAAGTGTAATGCCACAAGAGTTCCCCCACCACATTATGTAGTGTGAATAGTCTCTCGTCTCTATGTCTGTTGAAAAAGCACCAACTGTTACCAGCTGTTTACTTGAATCTCAGTTTCCTTTAACGAGAAACGAGAAACAAGAACAATAATTATTTTCTATAACATCCTGAATTAATGACAAAAGTACAGGATGTATCAAATACTAACAGCTTTAACTGTTACCTTTCCTCCCTGACAGCCAGTAAGAAGTCTGGAGAGCCTCTAATCATCTCCGACATAAAGAAAGGCAGTATGGCTCACAGGTACGGACCGTATGGACGGCTTCAGGCCAAGGCTTCAGGCCACGGCTTCAGACCAAGGCTTCAGGCCAAGGCTTCAGGCCGCGGCTTCAGGCCGCGGCTTCAGGCCGCGGCTTCAGGCCACGGCTTCAGGCCACGGCTTCAGGCCACGGCTTCAGGCCAAGGCTTCAGGCCAAGGCTTCAGGCCACGGCTTCAGGCCACGGCTTCAGGCCACGGCTTCAGACCAAGGCTTCAGGCCAAGGCTTCAGGCCACGGCTTCAGACCACAGACTAATGACTGGGGTTCGATTGTTTGAGCTTGTGACGGTTCCTGTCGTCCTCCTACAGAGAGAGACAGTTCACTGTAATAGTGAAGGTGTAAACTTGGCAGTAGAAACACTAAATAGTATATTTGACCTCTCAGCTTCCCTTCCCTACGAGTCTGCTGTTAGTGATAATGCAGAGGATTTTCCAAAGGTTGCTGTTGGCACTTATCTCCCGGTAGTTATTGGAGTCAAATGTGTCTCCACAGTCCTTGGTTATTGGGGAAGATGCCAGAGCTGAGGATGATGTTAAAGAGTTTAAGTATAGCCAATTGGAATTTGTGATCTGTATATTTTATCATATAGGATATACCATCAACCCCACAGGCCTTTTTGAGTTGGAGGGTTTGTATTTWGTYGTGTAGTTTATTCAATTTAATTGGAGAATCCAGTGGGTTCTGGTAGTCTTTAATAGTTAATTCAAAGATTTGTATTTGATCATGTATATGATTTTGCAATTTGTTCTTTGTTATAGAGTCAAAAGGATTGTAGAAGTGGTTTATCCATACATCTCCATTTTGGATAGATATCTCTTCATGTTGTTGTTTGTTTATCGTTTTCCAATTTTCCCAGAAGTGGTTATATTCTATGGATTCTTCAATTACATTGAGCTGATTTCTGACGTGCTGTTCCTTCTTTTTCCGTAGTGTATTTCTGTATTGTTTTAGTGATTCACCATAGTGAAGGCGTAGACTCAGGTTTTCTGGGACTCTGTGTTTTTGGTTGGATACATTTCTCAATTTCTTTCTTAGGTTTTTGCATTCTTCATCAAACCATTTGTCATTGTTGTTAATTTTCTTAGGTTTTCTGATGGAATTTACTTTTGATATGTCAGCTAATATGTAAACTATACTGTTCAGGCTTCCTACTGCTAAGTTTAAACCTTCACTATTGCAGGAACACATTTTGTCCAGGAAGTTGTCTAATTTGTTGTTGGCCAGTAGTTTTCTGGTAGGCGTCTACACCACCTTCCTTCCATCTATAGCATKTGTTAATAGTATGCAGTTYGTTGGGCTTCGATGCCTCATGGTTGATTATTACTCTGTTCAAGTAGATTGTGATTTTGCTGGGATCTGATAGTGGTGTCAGTGTGCTGACTGTGAACGCTCTGAGAGACTCTGGGTTGAGGTCGGTGATAAAGTAGTCTACAGTACTATTGCCAGGGGATGAGCTGTAGGTGTACCTACTGTAGGAGTCCCCTCGAAGCCTACCATTGATTATATACACTAAACAAAAATATAAATGGGTTGGTCCCATATGTCATGAGCTGAAATAAAAGATCCCAGATATTTTCCATACCCACAAAATCTTATTTCTCTCAAATTGTGTGAACAATTGTTTTTACATCCCTGTTAATGAGCATTGGTGAGCATTTCTCCTTTACCAAGATAATCCATCCACCTGACAGGTGTGGCATATCAAGAAGCTGATTTAACAGCATGGTAATTACACAGGTGCACCTTGTGTTGGGGACAATAAAAGGTCACTCTAAAATGTGCCGTTTTATCACACAACACAATGCCACAGATGTCTCAAGTTTTGAGGGAGTGTGCAATTGGCCTGCTGACTGCAGGAATGTCCACCAAAGCTGTTGCCAGAKAATTRAATATTMATTTCTCTACCATAAGCYGCCTMCAATGTAATTTTWGAAAATTTGGCAGTACGTCCAACCAGCCTCACAACCGAGACCACGTGTAACCACACCAGCACAGGGCCTCCACATCCAAMTTCTTCACCTGCAGGGTTGTCTGAGACCAGCCACCCAAACCGCTGGTGAAACTGTTGGTTTGCACAACCAAAGAATTTCTGCACAAAACTTCCAAAAACGTCTCAGGCAAGCACAATCTGCTGTTCGTTGCACCTGTCACTCAGTCTTGACCTGACTGCAAATTCGGTCCCGTAACCAATTTCAGTGGCAACTGCTCACTTCGTAGGCCACTGGCATGCTGGAGGAGGTGGTGCTCTTCACAAGATGAATCAGTTTCAACTGTAGCGGGCAGATGGCACGACACGCGATGTGTGGCGTCGTGGTGGGCGAGCGGTTGGCTGATGTCAACGTTTGTAACAAGAGTGCCCATGGTAGTGGTGGGGTTATGGTATGGCAGGCATAAGCTATGACAAAAGAACACAATTGGCATTTTTATCGATGGCAATTTGAGATGCGCAGAGAAATCGTGACGAGATCCTGAGGCTCATTGTCGTGCCATCTTCACCACCATCACCTCAGGTTTCAGCATGTAATGCACGACCCCATGTCGCAAGGATCTCTACACAATTCCTGGAAGCTGAAAATGTCCCAGTTTTTCATGGCCTGCAAGTACACCAGACATGTCACCCATTGAGCATGTTTGGGATGCTCTGGATCACTGTACAGCAGCATGTTCCAACCCCCCAAATATCGAGAACTTCTCACAAGCCATTGAAGAGGAGTTGGGACAACATTCCACAAGCCACAAATCAACTGCCTGATTAACTCCACATGTGTAAGGAGATGGGTGTCGCAGCTGCAGAGGCAGAAAGTAGAGTCAGCACCAGATACTGACATGTTGTTTCCTGACATCGCAACCACCTAATCCTTGTTTTTAAGCGATCTGTGACCAACAGAAATCCTAATAGAATCTATCCTACAGTTATTATCCAATGGACTGAGTCCTTATTATGAGAAAACTGAAATTCCAAGTAAAAACTGTAAGACCCGCTGCATTTTGCCCGTTTAAGATTTCCTTTGAGCTCTATTCGTACAACTGCAAGTATTAGATAATAACCCTTACCCAGCCGACCAGATCATAGACAGAGCACGCGGCAGACGATACAAACGAACTATTCACTGAGCATCTGTGCGACAAGGTCGGCTATCCGGCCGGGAGTCCGACACCAATAGCGCCTACACCATCCACACATGAACCCACGAAAGTAGTTGACATCGGCCTAGTATCGTGAACCGCCAGTTCTTTGTGTCACGACCCAACGACACTACAGGTTGCGCCTACACAACCTTGTGTGCATTAATTACATGGGATTTAGTATGTCACTATTGGCGGTAGCCAAAGAAACACACGAACCACTGTGTCCAGAGCGGTCCATCATAGGGGGAGGAATATTTCCTTCCCAGTAAGATGTCCTACCCCCTAACATGAAGCGTGTGTGCCTAGGTATCAGTCTTGTCCGGTTACTGCATAAGTAGTCCAACACAGTTAACTCAAGACCGCAGTCGTCTCGCACGTTCGCATTCACCCATATGAGACTGAGATAGAACAATTATCCTTTGACCTTCCCCCTTCCTGCAGGATGAACTGGAGAGAAGAAACCGAGTTCATCATCGCACGAAACAGGAACACAGGTACTACGTGCAGGGCATTTACAAGAATTAGCTTACAAGCTACCATCAGTAGGATTCTAGGTTTGACGGAAATATATGGTAGCCAACACAGAAGTGAACATTGCGTTCTCTGTGTGTAAACTTCTAGCCAAGTAATCGTGTTTCCGTTTTGAGAACTCTATTAGCGACATGCAACTTAAATAAGTGAGTTATAGATCTGCACATTCATTATATAAGCAAAATTATCATAGGTCCCCGTGACTGTTCCCGGAAGGGTTGCCACTCTCGGTTGTTGTGGGTGATGGCGGGACAACTACGACATCTCTCTACGATTAAGCCCAACTGTAAAGAGGCAACCTCAACAGTAGGCGGGCCGGATCTCCGCCTATACCCACCCCACCTGGGCTAGTTTGGTGGCATGGGCTACCATTCCTTACTCTGTAACCAGCAGGACAGTACCAAGTGGGGAATCCGTCGTCTCTCATCATAACCATCCGTTCCTCACCTAGTAGTTTGTGGATCGGCACTACACACTCTCTCTGGAACCGACCCTCGTTTAAGGAGGACAACCAGTGGGCTCCGGTCGTCGCCTCATTTATGCTGGGCGGTATAACACCCACTGCCTGGGAGAGTGTGGTGGATGGTATAATCTACTACGCCAATAAACTACCATCTTGCTCGACGTAACCTATGAGTGAAGCTCAGGACGCATAGATTTGCAAACCACCTCGTGACGGAGATTCTCATGCAGGGCCGTAATTAGCTACACAGGATTCTTCTCTCATTGGTGTGGTAGTAGTGTTAATTTTTCTAGAGCCACAAGTAGGGCATTCGTCTGAAGTCCACAAAAGCTTCAGACGATGCCTGCCTACTCTCGATAAATTCTTAGGCCAAAAGAGCAGAATTGAATCGCCGTTCAGAATCGACACCTGGTAAGACTATTCCAGGTAGAAATATGAAGATGATGGTTCAATACTCTCTTCTCTCTACCTCTGCTGCTTCTGCTGCTCAGATCTCATACTGCTCTCCGGTCTCGTCCGGGATATCCTGTATTGATCTCTCACTACACCCCGAGCCTATATCAGACATAACCTTCATAGGCTCTCTGCTCTCTTCTCATCGATTCATACCATCTCTCTCTCTCCTCGTCTCCGTTCCCCTTCTCTCTCTCTCGATCTCTCTTCTTCTCTCTCTAACCATCTCTCGAGGTGACACTAGTTCCCTTAAAGATTCATATGTCAGACTTCGATAGTTTGTAGATGCTCACAGCTATCGCGGCCAGGAAGGTGGTATTGCTCGTCTGCTGATCTCTCGGTTCATCTCTCTCTCGCTCCTAGTCTCTCTCTGTCTTCCTCTCTCTCTCTTCAATCTAGACCATCCTCTCGTCTTCGCCCTCACTGGTAGTCCTCCTCTCTCGCTTCTCTCTCACCCTCTACCCAGGACTGGTACCCTGGAGCCAGGTGACAAGCTGCTGGCCATAGACAACATCAGACTGGAGAACTGTTCCATGGAAGACGCCTGTCAGATCCTACAACAGGCAGAGGACTTGGTCAAACTCAAGATCCGCAAGGATGAGGACAACTCAGGTGAGCCTGCTTGGAGCCTGGCTGGGAGGCAGTTAGGAAGTAGTGTATGTAACAGGAGTATGGTATATAGAGAAGACATATATAAATACTGATGAATCTATCAATCAGATCCCAAATAATAAACAGAAGCAGAAAAGAAAAAGAAAAACTCCTTCAGTACCAGATTTCACCACACAGTGGCAGTATTGTCTACAAATAGCCACCACCATGTTCTTTTTCTGCCCAACACAATGATGATTCAACAGCTATCACCCACCAGTATTGTAGTGTTTTAGACACACAAATGGCATGATTAAATACTAGTGACCTATAGTGTTATATAGTTCATACGCTCTACCAAATATCAGATGCAGATCTATGACTAGCAGATAGGTTTAATCAGATGCAGATCTATAACTAGCAGATAGGTTGAATCAGATGCAGCTCTGTAAATAGTGGATAGGTTTATTCAGATGCAGCTCTGTAAATAGTGGATAGGTTTAATCAGATGCAGCTCTGTAAATAGTGGATAGGTTTAATCAGATGCAGCTCTGTAAATAGTGGTTTATAGCTTTGCTGTCTGATATGAAAGCATAGAAGCATTTCCTGTAGCAGCAGATGACTCAGTTATCTTCCTCTCCTCTGTTTTCCTCCGAGCCTTTTCTCTCCCTCCTTTCTCTCCATTGGTGGGATCTGCAGACGTGTTTCACACATGTCCTAATTCTAAGAATAAAGCCATCACGGGTATATTATAAAAGGACAATTTGCATTTCCTCTATGCATTTCTTATACTGTGTGGAGGATGAACAGCCCATCCATCAGACATTATTGAAATTGTATTGCTTCCTGCCTGTGAATTTTGGATTTTTTATTATGTTTAGTGTTTAGTGGAGGGAGCTGTGTGATTCTCTCTGCCTTAAAGTGTAGCTATGCCCTGAATCTCTCTTCTCTCTTTCTCTCTCTCTCTCTATATATATATACAGTATCTCTCTCTCCCTCTCTGCCTCATCTCTCTCTGCTCTCTCCCCTCTCTCTC
>NC_036851.1:50252780-50271300 GCF_002910315.2 Salvelinus sp. IW2-2015
GACAAGAAAGACATTACAAATGTCATATTATATATATACAGTGTCTGTAACAATGTACAAATGGTTTAAAGCACACAAGTTAAAATAAATAAGCATAAAATATGGGTTGTTATTACAATGGTGTTTGTTCTTCACTGCGTTGCCCTTTTCTTGTGCGACAACAGGTCACAAATCTTGCTGCTGTGATGGCACACTGTGGAATTTCACCTCAGTAGATATGGAGTTTATCAAGATTGGATTTGTTTTCAAATTCTTTGTGGATCTGTGTAATTCTGAGGGAAATATGTCTCTCAATATGCGTCTACATTGGGCAGGAGGTTAGGAAGTGCAGCTCAGTTTCCCAACCTCATTTTGTGGGCAGTGAGCACATAAGCCTGTCTTCTCTTGAGAGCCATGTCTGCCTACGGCGGCCTTTCTCAATAGCAAGGCTATGCTCACTGAGTCTGTACATAGTCAAAGCTTTCCTTAAGTTTGGGTCAGTCACAGTGGTCAGTATCTGCCACCTGTGTACTCTCTGTTATTAGGCAAATAGGCATTCTAGTTTGCTCTGTTTTTTTGTTAATTCTTTCCAATGTGTCAAGTAATTATCTTTTTGTTTCTTCATGATTTGGTTGCGGTCTAATTGTGCTGTTGTCTCATATTAAATATCAATCAAGGGGCTTTTATTGGCATGGGAAACAATGTTGTTAACATTGCCAAAGCAAGTGAGGTAGATAATATACAAAAGTCAAATAAACAATAAAAATGAACAGTAAACATTACACATTACAGACAGTTTCAAAACAATAAAGACATTACAAATCATATTAATATATTGCAGTGTCTGTAACAATGTACAAATGGTTAAAGCCACACAAGTTAAAATAAATAAACATAAACCGTAACTCCTCCTCTCTTTCCTCTCATAACCTCTCTCCCCTTAATCTCTCTCTCTCTTAAACTCTTCTCTCTTTAACCTCCCTCTCTCTCTCCCTCTCTCTCTCTCTCCCCTTCGTCTCTCTCTTAACCTCTCTCTCTCTCTTCTCTCTCTCTCTCTCTCTCTCTTCTCTCTCTCCTCTCTCTCTCTCGTCTCTCTCTCTCCTCCTTCTCTCTCTCTCTCCTCAACTCCTCTCTCTTCTCTCTCTCTTCACCTCTCTTGCACTCTCTTAACCTCTCTGTCACTTCTCTCTTCTTATAACCTCCCTCTTCTCTCTTCACCTCTCTCTCGCTCTCTCTCTTCTATTAATCTCTCTCTCTCTTAACCTCCTCTTCATTCTCTTACCTCTCTCTCTCTCTATTAACCTCCCTCCTCTCTCTCTCTTCACCTCTCTCTCACTCTCTTAACCTCTCTGTCACTCTCTCTCTCTACGACACATGGCCTATGTACTCCTCTAACATGTGAACTAAAGAAAGCCTTTCAGTCTCCATGAGAGACCATCCGATTCTCTTCTACACTGTTTATAGCATTCTGTTCTCATACAGACCACCAGTCACAGACTTGGGTTCAAATAGTATTCTAAATCTATTAGTGTTTGCTTTAGCCTGCCTGGAGTGCCAGATGGGCGGAGTTTACAGTTTTGCCACAATTCTGTTGGTTCCATTGCACCAGACAAGCTCAAACAAGCCCAGATAAAGTATTTGAAATGATTTCAAATATTATTTGAACCCAGGTCAACACCAGTCCCATGCCGCTAGCCTATGTACATTTTGATCAACATGCATTTAAGTATATTTATATTATTTGTCCTGTTTTTTGTGTAGACCTGGGTTCAAATAGTATTTTGAAATATTTCATACTTTAGTCGCACTTGATTGAGMTTTTCTGGTGCAATGKAACCGATGGAATAGTCCGYAAAAGTGCAAACCCCAAACCGTCCTGAATCCAACACTCTTTAACCCAGGTCTGTTTATAGCATCAACAGAGTGGAGGCTCTATCGTATCGCCTCGTCAGATATCACAGACAGACAGACAGACAGACAGACAGACAGACAGACAGACAGACAGACAGACAGACAGACAGACAGACAGACAGACAGACAAAGGCTTATCATTGTTTGACCTCGGTCATGATCGCTGTTCCTGCAGCTTGTGACTCATTGGCACACGCTCACATCCTGACTCATATGTTTGTGTATATCTAAGCAGATAAGGGAATCTGTTTTCATTTCTACCAAAGTGGGGCTTTTGGGTCAACTTAACGAGCTATTCTGCATGTTTACTGCTGTTATATAAACAACTCATGTTTTTAAACTGGATCTCTTTTAGTAAAGGGATTGTACCTATGTAAATAATTGATTACATTAAATCATTAGGTATGTTGGATGGGTTAAACAGGAGGCATGACAAATCATCATGATCCATCTTATAGGCACAATTATATTACAGTACTGCCATCTGGTATCAAATAAATCCTCTCTAATTTACCATCTCCATAAAGTAGGGCCTGGAGTTTTTCCCCACCAAGTATTTCCTGACTAGAGATTTTCCTGGTCAGGTCACGTTATCATGAAAAAACRACCTGCCTGGTCCCACTTAAGCTATGTGTCAACATTCCAGGACCCATAATAATTTATACTGATCTAGAATCAGGTCTCTCCCTGTCTATATAATCGTATTCATTATGATCTAARAGACATTATTATGATCCTGGATCAGCTTTCCTACTCTGAGACCCTGACACATACGGCACCATTTAACCTTTCGTCTTCCCCGTAGGACCGGAGCCATCCATGTGGGAGAYCGTATCCTRGCTATCAACAGTGTCAGTCTGAAGGGYAAGCCGCTCAGCGAGGCCATTCACCTACTACAGATGGCCGGGGAGACRGTCACACTCAAGATCAAAAAACAGGTCGACGGTAAGTGTTCAGAAAATCAATCAAGTTAATTAATAAAGGCGTTTTTTTTTATAACAGCAGCTGTCACAAAGTGCTTTTACAGTAACCCAGCCTAGACCTCAAAGAGCAAGCAGGAAGACTCCTCATCATTGCTGACGAAACAGATATTACAGTAGAGGTGGCAAGAAAGGTAATGGCGGCAGGTAGCGTAGTGGTTGGAGTGTTGGGCCAGTGAACCGAAAGATTGCTGGTTTGAATTATGTGAGCAAGGCACTTAAATCTAATTTACTCCAGGGGTGCTGTACTACTATGGCTGACCCTGTAAAACAACACATTACACTGCACCTATCATACTACTATGGTTGACCCTGTAAAACAACACATTACACTGCACCTATCATACTACTATGACTGACCCTGTAAAACAACACCTATCATACTACTATGGCTGAACCCTGTAAAACAACAACATTACAGCTGTACGCTATCAATACCTACTATGGCTGACCTGTAAAACAACACATTACACTGCAGCCTTCATACTACTATGATGACTGTAAAACAACACCTATCATACTACTATGACTGACCCTGTAAACCACACCTATCATACTACTATGCTGACCCTGTAAAACAACACATTACACTGTACCGTATGCATACCTACTATGGCTGACCCTGTAAAACAACACATTACACTGTACCTATCATACTACTATGGCTGACCCTGTAAAACAACACATTACACTGCACCTATCATACTACTATGACTGACCCTGTAAAACAACACCCTATCATACTACTATGACTGACCCTGGTTAAAACAAACACCTAATCATACTACTAAGACTGACCATGTAAAACAACACATTACACTGCACCTATCATACTACCTATGACTGACCGCTGTAAAAACAACACATATTCATACTACTATGACTGACCCTGTAAAACAACACATACACTGCCACCTATCAATACTACTATGACTGACCCTGTAAAACAACACCTACTCATACTACTATGGTTTGACCCTGTAAACAACACATTACACAACACCTAGTGCATACTACTATGGTTGACGCCTGTTAAAACAACACATTCACTGCACCTATCGGGGTATGTGACAATAAAAATCTAAATATATCTATATATATATATATTCTTGATTTCCCAACATGTTTGGGGGCCTGTTTGGGCCCTCTGGTGTCAGCCTGCACCTAATGAAAAGAGGATCATCTCCCAGAAGCTTGGCTGGGGTAAAACCCCTAAAGTCAGACAATAAAAGGTGTGATTGGTCCGCACTCAAAAGATGTTGCATAAAGCGGGATTGTTTTACAAATATTTCTCTCCATCAGGGATAGTGTACAACAAATGTTTGGGCTTTTCAGCTAATCGCGCTAGCCAAATACCAGTAACCCACCATCTTAAATGTACTTGCCAGGACTGTACGTCCTCTACATTTGCAATAGTAGGAGACGTACACCCTCAAGGGGTAAACAGTTTGAGGACGGACATCTGAACGTAACAAGCCATTTGTAGTTTGACATTTAAACAAACTGAACAAGACATAAATCCAGGCAGGGTTGGTGAATTTGATATAACTGGTTAGCTGAGTGATGCCTGTAGCTGGCTGGCTAGCTGAGTAATGCTGTGGCCGGCTAGCTAGCTGAGTGATGCTGTATCTGGCTGACTAGCTGAGTGATGCCTGTAGCCAGCTAGCTGAGTGATGCTGTAGTTGGCTGGCTAGCTGAGTAATGCTGTAGCCGGCTAGTAGCTGAGTTGATGCTGTAGCTGGCTGGCTAGCTGAGTAATGCTGTAGCCGGCTAAGCTAGCTGAGTGATGCTGTTATCTGGCTGACTAGGCTGAGTGATGCTGTAGCCGGCTAGCTTACCTGAGTGATGCTGTATCTGGTGACTAGCTGAGTGATGCTGTAGCAAGCTAGCTGAGTGATGCGTAGTTGCTAGCTGAATGATGATGTAGCCTGCTAGCTGAGTGATGTTGTAGCCGGCTGGGCTAGCTGAGTGATGCTGTAGCTGGCTGTCTGAGTGAATGCTGTAGCTGCTTAGCTACAGTGATGCTGTAGCTTGCTAGCTAAGAGCTGGCTGAGCTGGTAGCTGAGTGCTGCTGTAGCTGGTTAGCTGAGTGATGCTGTAAGCTGGTTAGCTGATGTGAGCTGTAGCTGGTGTAATGCTGAGTGCTGCTGTAGCTGGTTAGCTTGAGTGCTGCCTGTAGCTGGCTAGCTAAGTGATGCTGTAGCCGGCTAGCTGAGTGCTGCTGTAGCTGTCTGGCTAGCTGAGGGATGCTGTAGCTGGCTAGCTAAGTAATGCTGTAGCTGGTTAGCTGAGTGCTGCTGTAGCTGGTTAGCTGAGTGCTGCTGTAGCTGGTTAGCTAAGTAATGCTGTAGCTGGTTAGCTGAGTGCTGCTGTAGCTGGCTTGCTAGCTAAGTAATGCTGTAGCTGGCTAGCTAAGTAATGCTGTAGCTGGTTAGCTGAGTGCTGCTGTAGCTGGCTGGCTAGCTAAGTAATGCTGTAGCTGGCTAGCTAAGTAATGCTGTAGCTGGTTAGCTGAGTGCTGCTGGCACCAACTGCGGCTCTGGCTTCTACAGAACAATGTGGCCTCTGCCTCCTCTGTCAAGGCTCCAACACTGTCCAACAGATACACACTGTTAGTTGTCTTAGTGAATCCCCTAACAGCTCATCTTTCTAATTCATGTGCTATGAGGTCTGTGTGGTTCTGAGGTTTTACTCCCCAGAAAACCACACAATAATCATTATGTACAATGAAGGAAAACAACTGAACTTTTTTCAGCCTTGGTCACTTTGATCATTTCTCTGTGATTAAATAAAGTTATCCGCTCTGAAATTAGTATGATGTATGATCACATTAAAATGTTTCCACTGACAAACAGTTAAGGCTGTAATGCAGTCGTCTGGTGGTAAATCAAATGTTGTTTATGACACGCTGATTGTCATTACATTAGAAGGAACCACAGTCAGAGATGGAAACTTTCTTTGTTATAGAAGTAAACTGTGTAGCTGAATAGCGTGCAGTGGTTGTTGTTGTGATTGTGCAACGGGTGTTGTTGTGGCATTGGCTCTGACAAATAAACAAATAGACGACGGCATACATTTTCCAGACCTAGCAAGGTCAAATACAGGTCCCAGATACTTTCCAATACACGAGCTGCGCTGGATTTAGTACAGTGAAACCAATGGAATAATCCGAAACGTGCCAAAAGAACGCCAAGCTAAATCAAGAGCATCCCCAGTACTTTCACGTATTTCAGATTCATAATGTACTATCTATTTGAAAGTATTTGACATATGACCAAGGTCAGCTATTTTTCTCCCACCCTTGGACAGACGTATGACAACATTGTTTATTTTAGATTGAACTGTCCCAATCAGTACCCTATTCCCTATATAGTGCATTACTGTTGACCAGAACAGTAGGTTACCAGGTTATAAAGGGAGGGTATATTACAGGTTTTTGTTCAATTGCTAACAAGCGTCGGTCAATACTGAAGCCACTTTTTCAAAACTGTTCACACAGTCTGCATTACCGACATGCATCTTGGCCAAATAGTTCATCTCGCCTCCAAAACTCCCTCAAACCATCAAAACACTTACATGTACATGTCACATACATGACACATACATGTCTCAAAATAAGCTTGTTGGACCAAAACACTGGCAACAATTCTCACTCAGAAAGCATAACATTGTCTCTCATAACACACTGACCTACAAAACACTAACAACAGGAAGCATTACATAAAGTTTGAACTTTTCTCTTTGAAGTTTGAATGATTTTTCACATAAATCAGTATTTCATTATATAATAAGATTAACACCTTTGCTCTTTATTGACTGTTCTATAAATCAAATCAAAGTTGATTTGTCACGTGCGCCGAATACAACAGGTGTAGGTAGACCTTACAGTCAAATGCTTACTTACAGGCTCTAACCAATAGTGCAAAAAAGGTATTAGGTGAACAATAGGTAGGTAAAGAAATAAAACAACAGTAAAAAGACAGGCTATATACAGTAGCGAGGCTATAAAAGTAGTGAGGCTACATACAGACACCGGTTAGTCAGGCTGATTGAGGTAGTATGTACATGTAGATATGGTTAAAGTGACTATGCATATATGATGAACAGAGAGTAGCAGTAGCGTAAAAGAGAGGTTGGCGGGTGGTGGGTGGCGGGACACAATGCAGATAGCCCGGTTAGCCAATGTGCGGTAGCACTGGTTGGTCGGCCCAATTGAGGTAGTATGTACATGAATGTATGGTTAAAATGACTATGCATATATGATAAACAGAGAGTAGCAGCAGCGTAAAAAGAGGGATTTGGGGGGGGGCACACAATGCAGATAGCCCGGTTAGCCATTTGATTATCTGTTCAAGAGTCTTATGACTTGGGGGTAAAAACTGTATATCTTTGAATATTGTAATTTACTTGTGAAAAATAAAAAGTTCAAACCAAAAACATATTCCTGAAATTCCAGGCAATAATAATTATTTTTGAAAAACATCAACATGTATAGTATAACACTCATACTGTACAGTACTGTGAGGGTTNACCAGAGAGAGCCTTAGAGGCAGAGAGCACTGTGACTGGTGGCAGACTAAACCAGAGAGAGCCTTAGAGGCAGAGAGCACTGTGACTGGTGGCAGGGATAACGTTCCACCCTTTAGCCCAAGATAGACCACCTTGTCGATCAGAGCACATCCTCCGTTACACAACATGGCCCTCTGAGCCCCATATCATCTTCACCACGTGCATCCTCCATTGTCTGGAGAAGAGGCATGTGTGCGAGGGGATGGCGGTCGTACACCTTCCATCGCCATGCCGAATAAAACCTCTTCAATTGGGTTTAGGAATGGGGAATATGGTGGGAGGTATAGAACAATAAATTGTGGGTGGTCGATGAACCAGCTGCGGACCAGAGCAGCCCGGTGGAAACTCACATCGTCCCTCTCACTCCTTCACCTCTAGGTCTTTCTTCACCATTGACTTCCATTTTCCTCCAGAACAGGAGAGCTCATCTGTGGCCTTTTATAGTGCTTAAAGCTCTGATTTCTAAGTGAACAATTCAGCAACTAGTGTTTACACCTGTGAGGAGTGTGTGTTGCCAATTGGTGTATAGAGCTTGGCATTGTGATAGGCGTTGCTTTCCAAAGGGACATAAGATATTAATTGTGAATGTTGTGTCTAATGTAGAGAACTGTGTGTAGTGTTTTGCAAAAAAGTGTGATATAGAATTGAAAACTGAGTGTAAAGCAGGAATTGTGCTTGCAATTTTGCAGACTTAGGGTTTAGGGATTTGGTACATGAGTTTCAGGTTTCGGTGATTGTGGTTTCAAGTTCCAATTTTAGTGTGCAAACAATAGGAGAAAAACTGTAATCAGATCTATAGTTGGACCATAAGATGACCCATAATTCAGCTGACGATCTGCTCCCCTGAGCAGAGCTCTCACAAAATATACATTGTGATAATACGATAATGTGAGTGAGCGCTCCACATGAGAGAGATGATGGAGTTATACAACAGGCTGATTGAGGGATCACCACTCTTGCAATATGGCCCGAGCTTTTACTGTGAAGCTGTGGTAAACAACGACTCGCGCCGTGAACGCACTCTCGAACGTCCCAGCCCAGGGACGGACGTTGGACGTTGACTTTGAGAATAATGTGTCATTAGCTTAGTGTTGACGCAGGGTTGAAGTCCTGGGCTAGCGCTGCATAATTTATTAGATTCCATTGCCAGTGATTATTTCAGATTGAAATTGATGTGATCCCGTATTGTTCTGCCCTGTTAAGCTGTGCCGAGTGAGTAATGGCGCTGCAGTGGAGAAGGGGGAGGAGCAGAGTGGACAGGACAGCGAGAGACAGAGACAGGGAGACAGAGAGACAGAGAGAGATAGAGGGAGAAACAGAGAGAGCTCACAGCCAGCAGATGGATACTGTAGTGCAGCCAGGACACAGCTAGCTAGCTAACGTCACTGTGATTGTGGAACTCCTCAAAAGTTTTGGGAATGTGGTATAGACCCCTTATGTAATGTTGTTCTGTTAGTTTTGCTGGGTGGTTAATTAACGGGTGATGGTTTGTTTGTTATTTTCAGTGTGAAAGTGTTATTAAAGTGTTTGTCTGGGTGACAGAACAAGATAGGTGTGTGTTTGAGTAAATGTCTGGGTGTGTGTTTGAATAAATGTCTGGGTGTGTGAATGAGTGGGTGTCTGGGTGTGTGAATGAGTGGATGTCTGGGTGTGTGAATGAGTGTGTGTCTGGGTGTGTGAATGAGTGTGTGTCTGGGTGTGTGAATGAGTGGGTGTCTGGGTGTGTGAATGAGTGGGTGTCTGGGTGTGTGAATGAGTGGGTGTCTGGGTGTGTGAATGAGTGGTGTGTCTGGGTGTGGTGAATGAGTGGGTGTCTGGGTGTGTGTGAATGAGTGTGTGTCTGGGTGTGTTGTGAATGAGTGGGTGTCTGGGTGTGTGAATGACGTGGGGTGTCTGGGTGTGTGAATGAGTGTGGTCTGGGTGTGTGAATGTTAAATCAAAATCAAATCAAATGTTATTGTCACATACACATATTGAGCAGATGTTTTTGCAGGTGTAGCGAAATGATAGTGTTCTAGCTCCAGCAGTGCAGTAATTCTAACAATACACACAAATATAATAGTAAAATAATGGAATTTAAAAATATATAAATATTAGGATGAGCAATGTCAGAGTGTCATTGACTAAAATACAGTCAATTAGAATAACGTATTTACATATGAAATCTGTAAAGCAGTATTGTAAACATTATTACATTTTTTTCAATTGCTAACAAGCATCAGTCAATACTGAAGCCACTTTTTTAAAACTCTTCACACAGTCTGCATTACCAACATGCATCTTGGCCAAACAGTTAATATCATCTCCAAAACTCACTCAAACCACAAAAACACTTCATACAGGTCTCAAATAAGATCGTTCGACCAGAACACCGGCAACAATTCTCACTCAGAAAGCATAACGTTGCCACTCATGACACACTGACCTCAAAACACACTAACAGGGAGCATTACATAAATGAACTTTTCTCTTTGAGGTTTGAATGATTTTTCACATAAATCAGTATTTCATTATAGAATAAGAATAACACCTTTTCACTTTATTGACTGTACTAAAGTATGTAACAAGAATGAATCAGAAATGCAGCAATTTGCTTCAAAAGCCTTTATTTTTTCTACATCTTTGCATATTGTAATTTACTTAAAAAGTTGAAACAAAAACGAATTCCTGAAATTCCAGGCTTGCAATAATAATTAAAAAAAACATCACATGTATAATTAATCTGTCATACTGTACAGTACTGTGAGGGTTCTAGTTCTCATCAACATGTATAATATAATCACTCATACTGTACAGTACTGTGAGGGTTCTAGTTATCATCAACATGTATAATATAACACTCATACTGTACAGTACTGTGAGGATTCTAGTTATCATCAACATGTATAATATAACACTCATACTGTACAGTACTGTGAGGATTCTAGTTATCATCAACATGTATAATATAACACTCATACTGTACAGTACTGTGAGGGTTCTAGTTATCATCAACTGTATAATATAACACTCATACTGTACAGTACTGTGAGGGTTCTAGTTTATCATCAACATGTATAATATAACACTCATACTGTACAGTACTGTGAGGATTCTAGTTATCATCAACATGTATAATATAAACACTCATACTGTACGTACTGTGAGGGTTCTAGTTATCATCAACATGTGTAGTATAATCACTCATACTGTACAGTACTGTGAGGATTCTAGTTATCATCAACATGTATAATATAACACTCATACTGTACAGTACTGTGAGGATTCTGTTTCATCACATGTAGAGTATAATCACTCATACTGTACAGTACTGAGAGGGTTCTAGTTATCATCAACATGTATAAATATAATCTGTCATACTGTACAGTACTGTGAGGATTCTAGTTATCATCAACATGTATAATATAACACTCATATGTACAGTACTGTGAGGATTCTAGTTATCATCAACATGTATAATATAACACTCATACTGTACAGTACTGTGAGGGTTTCTAGTTATCATCAAATGTATAATATAAACTCATACTGTACAGTACTGTGAGGATTCTAGTTATCATCAACATGTATAATATAACACTCATACTGTACAGTACTTGTGAGGATTCTAGTTATCATCAACATGTATAATATAACACTCATACTGTACAGTACTGTGAGGGTTCTAGTTCTCATCAATATGTATAATATAACACTCATACTGTACAGTACTGTGAGGATTCTAGTTCTCATCAACATGTAGAGTATAAATCACTCATACTGTACAGTACTGTGAGGATTCTAGTTATCATTAACATGTATAATATAACACTCATACTGTACATACTGTGAGGATTCTAGTTATCCATAACATGTATAATATAACACTCATACTGTACAGTACTGTGAGGGTTCTAGTTATCATCAACATGTGTAGTATAATCACTCATACTGTACAGTACTGTGAGGATTCTAGTTATCATCAACATGTAGAGTATAATCACTCATACTGTACAGTACTGAGAGGTTCTAGTTTCATCAACATGTAGAGTATAATCACTCATACTGTCAGTACTGTGAGGATTCTAGTTCTCATCATATGTATAATATAACACTCATACTGTACAGTACTGTGAGGATTCTAGTTATCATCAACATGTATAATATAAACACTCATACTGTACAGTACTGTGAGGATTCTAGTTATCATCAACATGTATAATATAACACTCATACTGTAGAGTACTGTGAGGATTCTAGTTATCATCAACATGTAGAGTATAATCACTCATACTGTACAGTACTGAGAGGGTTCTAGTTATCATCAACATGTAGAGTATAATCACTCATACTGTACAGTACTGTGAGGATTCTAGTTCTCATCAATATGTATAATATAACACTCATACTGTACAGTACTGTGAGGATTCTAGTTATCATCAACATGTATAATTAACACTCATACTGTACAGTACTGTGAGGGTTCTAGTTATCATCAACATGTGTAGTATAATCACTCATACTGTACAGTACTGAGAGGGTTCTAGTTGTCCCTCTCTCCTGCATTTGGCCACAAGTTCTCATCAACATCACATCTTATGTCTTCTCTGGCGATGCATCTTGGAAAGTATCTTCTGGAATATCTAATCCAACCCTGGCAGTCTTCAGGAGAAGGTCTCCACACCCTGGCGGTCTTCAGAGAAGTGTCTCTACACCTGGCAGTCTTCAGGAGAAGTGTCTCCACACCTGGCGGTCTTCAGGAGAGTGTCTCCAACCTGACAGTTTCAGAGGAAGTGTCTCCACACCTGGCAGTCTTCAGGAGAAGTGTCTCTACACCCTGGCAGTCTTCAGGAGAGTGTCTCTACACCCTGGCAGTCTTCAGGAGAAGTGTCTCTACACCCTGGCAGTCTTCAGGAGAAGTGTCTCTACACCCTGGCGGTCTTCAGGAGAGTGTCTCACACCTGGCAGTCTTCAGGAGAAGTGTCTCCACACCCTGGCGGTCTTCAGGAGAAGTGTCTCCACACCCTGGCGGTCTTCAGAGGAAGTGTCTCCACACCCTGGCAGTCTTCAGGAGAAGTGTCTCTACACCCTGGCAGTCTTCAGGAGAAGTGTCTCTACACCCTGGCAGTCTTCAGGAGAAGTGTCTCTACACCCTGGCGGTCTTCAGGAGAAGTGTCTCCACACCCTGGCAGTCTTCAGGAGAAGTGTCTCCACACCCTGGCAGTCTTCAGGAGAAGTGTCTCTACACCCTGGCAGTCTTCAGGAGAAGTGTCTCTACACCCTGGCAGTCTTCAGGAAAAGTGTCTCTACACCCTGGCAGTCTTCAGGAGAAGTGTTCTACAACCTGGCAGTCTTCAGGAGAAGTGTCTCCACACCCTGGCCATCTTCAGGAGAAGTGTCTCTACACCCTGGCAGTCTTCAGGAGAAGTGTCTCCACACCCTGGCAGTCTCCAGGAGAAGTGTCTCTACAACCTGGCAGTCTTCAGGAGAAGTGTCTCCCCACCTGGCCATCTTCAGGAGAAGTGTCTCCACCCTGGCAGTCTCCAGGAGAAGTGTCTCTACACTGGCAGTCTTCAGGAGAAGTGTCTCCACACCCTGGCATCTTCAGGAGAAGTGTCTCCACACCCTGGCAGTCTTCAGGAGAAGTGTCTCCACACCCTGGCAGTCTTCAGGAGAAGTGTCTCCACACCTGGCAGTCTTCAGGAGAAGTGTCTCCACACCCTGGCAGTCTTCAGGAGAAGTGTCTCACACCCAGCGCCATCTAGTCTTCAGGAGAAGTGTCTCTACAACCTGGCAGTCTTCAGGAGAAGTGTCTCCACACCCTGGCCATCTTCGGAGAAGTGTCTCTACACCTGGCAGTCTTCAGGAGAAGTGTCTCTACACCCCTGGCAGTCTTCAGGAGAAGTGTCTCCAACCCTGGCAGTCTTCAGGAGAAGTGTCTCCACACCCTGGCGGTCTTCAGGGAAGTGTCTCCACCCTGACAGTCTTCAGGAGAAGTGTCTCCAACCCTGGCAGTCTTCAGAGAAGTGTCTCCACCCCTGGCGGTCTTCAGGAGAAGTGTCTCAACACCTGCAGTCTTCAGGAGAAGTGTTCTCCACACCCTGGCAGTCTTCAGGAGAAGTGTCTCCACACCCTGGCAGTCTTCAGGAGAAGTGTCTCCACACCCTGGCAGTCTTCAGGAGAAGTGTCTCTACACCTGGCGGTCTTCAGGAGAAGTGTCTCCACACCCTGGCAGTCTTCAGGAGAAGTGTCTCCACACCCTGGCAGTCTTCAGGAGAAGTGTCTCTACAACCTGGCAGTCTTCAGGAGAAGTGTCTCCACACCCTGGCAGTCTTCAGGAGAAGTGTCTCCAACTGGCGGTCTTCAGGAGAAGTGTCTCCACACCCTGGCAGTCTTCAGGAGAAGTGTCTCCACACCTGGCGGTCTTCAGGAGAAGTGTCTCCACACCCTGGCAGTCTTCAGGAGAAGTGTCTCCACACCCTGGCGTCTTCAGGAGAAGTGTCTCCACACCCTGGCGTCTTCAGGAGAAGTGTCTCCACACCCTGGCAGTCTTCAGGAGAAGTGTCTCCACACCTGGGTCTTCAGGAGAAGTGTCTCCACACCCTGGCAGTCTTCAGGAGAAGTGTCTCCACACCCTGGCGGTCTTCAGGAGAAGTGTCCCACACCTGGCAGTCTTCAGGAGAAGTGTCTCACACCCTGGCGGTCTTCAGGAGAAGTGTCTCCACACCCTGGCAGTCTTCAGGAGAAGTGTCTCCACACCCTGGCAGTCTTCAGGAGAAGTGTCTCTACAACCTGGAGTCTTCAGGAGAAGTGTCTCACACCCTGGCAGTCTTCAGGAGAAGTGTCTCCACACCCTGGCAGTCTTCAGGAGAAGTGTCTCCACACCCTGGCAGTCTTCAGGAGAAGTGTCTCCACACCCTGGCAGTCTTCAGGAGAAGTGTCTCTACAACTGGCAGTCTTCAGGAGAAGTGTCTCCACACCCTGGCATGTCTTCAGGAGAAGTGTCTCCACACCCTGGCAGTCTTCAGGAGAAGTGTCTCCACACCCTGGCAGTCTTCAGGAGAAGTGTCTCCACACACTGCATTCATGGCCTCCAGTAAGGACATCTGGTCATGTGGATGTTGGTCATAAACCTTCCACCTCCACGCAGAGACAGACTCCTCTATGGGGTTTAGGAAGGGGGAGTATGGAGGCAGGAATAGTATTGACATCCTGGGATGTGCAGCAAACCAGTCTGTGACTGCAGCAGAGTGGTGGAATGCCACATTATCCCACACAACAACGAAGGTAGGGGAGTTTCTTGCCCCTCTCTCCTCCGCTGGCACAAGTTGATTATGCAGATTCACCCAGARAATAAATGAGCCTCTCTGTATTGTAGGGGCCAATGAGTGGTTTGTGTAACAGCAAAACATCATTGGACAGTGCTGCACACATTGTGATGTTAGCTCCTCTCTGGCCAGGGACATCCATGGTTGCTCTCTGTCCAATCACATTTCTTCCCCAGCGGCGTGTTTTTGCCAGGTTGAATCCAGCTTCATCCACAAAGATGAATGTATGTGTAGTTTGCCTGGCTTCCATCTCCATTACTCTCTAAAATACAGTAAATCCACAGTTTTACAGTATTTTACAGTATGCATAGCTGTGTATGTTCCCTGTTTGGTTATTGAACAGACATCTTATCTGGACATATTGATACCAGAGTTCTTTCACACATTCACCGTTTCTGTCAAAGGGTACAGCTGCTTCATCCTTGTATCTCTAGGACTCTGGCAACTGTCATTAAGCTGGCCGTATTCACATTCCCAAAAGTGATATTGTCTGCCAGCACTCTGTCCCGGATTTCCCACAGTTTTATTGCATTGTTGCCGATTACCATGTCAACGATGTCAATGTCCTGCACATCTGATAATATTCTGCCTCTCCCTCCTGTGGGAGGCAACCTTTGGATCCTACTGAAAAACACAAAACAATCAATATATTTCAAAATGTGACCATACTGTATTGTACTGTAATATGTAGTTCCATTATCATTGAAGGATGCACATCTCACCTGTTGTTCTGCCGGAAAATGTGTACTATTGATGCAACTGTTGAACACTGCAGATTTGGTTGCACCCTTAAACCGTCCTCTCTCAAAGAGAGACCATGGTTTACAACATGGTCAATAATTGTGGCTCTTACCTCATCAGAGACCACTGCTCTTGGTCTTCCTCTCCTTTGTCCTCCAACACATTCTCCCTCTCCCTGCCACTCTTCTCTCCCCACCTACCTGTCTTCCTTGGTCCATGGTTCCAAACGAAATCATTCCGAAGCCGTCCTCTTTGTCTGTTTGGTAACGAGACTAAAAACGGAGCACTTGGGTAGGCTTTCAGCTGAAATCAGCTGTTTTTGGAATGTTTAAACATTCTGATGAGATGTTCTATATGTTTCCATCAGGTTACTGCAGAAATGCACAGCATTTTTCCATCATTCTATTTTGAATGTGTTTTTAACAGTTTTGGAAACAGTGTGTTAGCATATGAAAACGTGCTGCAAATATATAGTTTTGCAGGTAGTGGAGTGTGGATGAGAAAAGAGGTCATGGATTTCGGGAGAATGTGGTCATTGAATGCATTTTGTGTGAAAGCAATGACAAATGATTCACAGTTTGGTCCACATACACTTTTGTTTTGCTGACTGTGTGAAGAGTTTTGACAATGTGACTTCAGTTTTGACCAATGCATGTTAGCAATTGAAAAAAGAAACCTGTAAAGTGACTAGTGTTCCATTATTAACCTCTACGGGATCGGTGTGTCCCGCCACCACCGCGGGACGGTTGAGCTAACGTAGGCTAATGTGATTAGCATGAGGTTGTAAGTAACCAACAAAATTCCCARGACTTAGACATATGTAATATGGGCAGAAAGCATCAATTCTTGTTAATCCTTTATTTTATTTCACCTTTATTTAATAACCAGGTAGGCAAGTTGAGATCAAGTTCTCATTTACAATTGTGACCTGGCCAAGATAAACCACATCTAACTGCACTGTCCAATTTACAGTAGCTATTACAGTGAAATAATAGCATGCRTGCTATTGTTTGAGGAGAGTGCACAATTATATACTTGAAAATATATTAATAAAYCAATTAGGCACATTTGGGCAGTCTTGATACAACATTTTGAACAGATGTGCAATGGTTCATTGGATCAGTATAAAACTTTGCACATACACTGCTGCCATCTAGTGGCCAAAATCGAAATTGCGCCTGGGCTGGAATAATACATTATGGCCTTTCTCTTGCATTTCAAAGATGATGGAACCAAAAAAATAAAACAAAAACGCATGTTTTTTTCTTTGTATTATCTTTTACCAGATCAAATGTGTTATATTCTCCTATATTAATTTAACATTTCCACAAACTTCAAAGTGTTTCCTTTCAAATGTAATGCATATCCTTGCTTCAGGTCCTGAGCTACAGGCAGATTTTTAGGCGAATATTGAAAAAAGTTTCCGATCCTTAAGAGGAAGTGGCCAGTCATTCCATGTCTATGTATGTATTCCATTATTAAACAGTGTTCGATGTACATAGGGTAGCAGCCTTGCAGGGTCAGTGATTCCATGTCTATGTATGTATTCCATTATTAAACAGTGTTCGATGTACATAGGGTAGCAGCCTTTCAGGTGCAGGGTTGAGCAACCGGGTGGTAGCCGCCTTGTGATGGCTATTTAACAGTCTGATGRCCTTGAGATAGAAGCTGTTTTTCTGTCTCTCTGTCCCCTTTGATGCACCTGTACTGACCTCGCCTGGATGATAGAGGGGTGAACAGGCCGTGGCTTGGGTGGTTGATGTCCGTGATGATCTTTTTGGCCTTCCTGTGACATCGGGTGCTGTAGGTGTCCTGGAGGGCAGGCAGTGTGCAGACCGCACNAATAATTGTGGCCCTTATCTCTTCCTCTCCTTTGTCCTTCACACATTCTCCCTCTCCCTGCCACTCTTCTCTCCCCACCAACCTGTCTTCCTTGATCCATGTTTCCAAACTAAATCATTCCCGAAGCCGTCCTCTTTTGTCTGTTTGGTAACGAGACTAAAAACAGGACACTTGGGTAGGCTTTCAGCTGAAATTGCAATTACTTTTTGTTTGGAATGATTAAATATTCTGCTGAGATTTTCTATATGTTTCAGTCTGGTTACTGCAGAAATAAACGACATTTCCCATCATTCTGTTTTGAATGTGTTTTTAACCGTTTTGGAAACAGTGCGTTTGAAAACATCTGCTGCAAATATATAGTTTTACAGGTGGTGGAGTATGAAGGACAAAAGAGCTGATGGATTTCAGGAGAATGTGGTCATTGAATGCATTTTGTGTGAAAGCAATGAAAAATGATTCACAGTTTGGTCCACATACACTTCTGTTTTGCTGATTGTGAGAATGCGTTTTGACAATGTGACTTCAGTTTTGACCAATGCATGTTAGCAATTGAAAAAAAATGAAAAAGATTTTACCAGTAAACTACCAGAGTTTTGTTAGCTTTCAAGGTTTCATTTTATAAAATGACTCCTAGTGGCCTTGGATTAGCTAACACAACATGCCATTGGAACACAGGAGTGATGGTTGCTGACAATGGGCCTCTGTACTCCTATGTAGATATCCCATAAAAAAATCAGCCGTTTCCAGCTACAATAGTAATTTACAACCTTAACAATGTCTGCACTGTATTTCTGATCAATTTGATGTTATTTTAATGGACAAAATATGTGCTTTTCTTTCAAAAACAAGGACATTTCTAAGTGACCCCAAACTTTTGAACGGCAGTGTACATAAAAACACACTAGTGATCTAAAAAGTGATTTATTTTTTGGGTTAAAAGTTCAGATATCTTTGCACATCCCAGTTACAAATTGAAGAAATGGCCACAGCTACACTACAGGGTAAGTCTATACGCTGTAGGCAGAAAGTTCAGCTGGTGTCTTTTTGGTACAGCTGCTTGGCTGTGGTTTGGTTTTGTGGTCAGAGCCAAGCAAAAGGGATGGGTCCCCTCCTTCAGTAGACAAGTGAACTCTCGTCTTGTGGCCTCGTCTCTTTTTGCCTCCAGCCTAGGGAATGTGGGATGGGTCCCCT